>NC_079450.1:54291534-54366534 GCF_903798145.1 Danio aesculapii | reverse complement strand
ATTACATTGGCGACGCGATGGCGCAGTGGGTAGCACGATCACCTCACAGCAAGAAGGTCGCTGGTTTGAGCCTCTGCTGGGTCAGTTGGCATTTCTGTGTGGAGTTTGCATGTTCTCCCAGTGTTGGCGTGGGTTTCGTCCGGGTGCTCCGGTTTCCCCAACAAGTCCAAAGACATGTGGCATAGGTAAATTGGGTAAGCTAAATTGCCTGTAGTGTATGAGTGTGTATAGATGTTTCCAAGTGATGGGTTGCAGCTGGAAGGGCATCCGCTGCATAAAATATATGCTGTATAAATTGGCGGTTCATTCCGCTGTGGCGACCCCAGATTAATAATTAAGCCTAAAATAAAATGAATGAATGAAGTATATTACATTTCTTTAATATGGTCATAATATTTCCAAATGTCACTGTTCATACCAAATTTGACCATTTAAATGCCTCGTAGATTGCTGTGAAATGTGCATTTATTTTATTCGATGTTTGACGCAATCTGAACCGAAACATGAAGAGAGGGCGGGGCATATAGTAGCTCCTTCCCATTAAAAAAAACAGCCAATAGCGTTTCGCTTTATCACAGCTCTGCCAGTAAGAGTGGTTTAGCTCAAGCGCATCAAATGAAAAGCAAACGAGAAGGGGGCGGGGCATGTCAGACACTAGAGAGCATTTGATTGGTCAGAAGATTTGATGAGAAACTGAAGCACGAGGTGAACGAATCTATCATCCATCCATCTGTCTACCGATACTAACATCTGAAAAATGATATTTTAAGTAAGTTTTTAAAAGTAAATACAAAAAAAACTAAGCAAATAATCTTTGATCCCAAGTGTGTTCTCGAGCATTTACCAGTGTTTGTACATAATCAAGAAATCACTCAGGTACGGTTATACAATTATTTGGGAATTTACATAGACACGTCTCTAACATGGGACACTCACGTAAACTGGATCTGTGAAAAGCTTCACCAAAGACTGTATTTTCTACGAAGGTTATGGTTTTATGGTGTTGATCATGCACTTATTTTATCAAGCTGGATGTGAAAGTGTTATCAGGTATGGTCTATCTACATGGTATGGCAATCTTTCTGTAAATCTGAAATCAAAAATTTTCAATATTATCAGAATTGCTACAAGACTAATAGGATGTGAAACTTTTACTAGTATACAAACACTGTACGAGCAATGCACTCTGAATGAAGCGAAAATAATTTTAAGTAACCCATCTCATGTACTCTTTCCATTTTACCATCTTTTACCTTCTGGTAGAAGATACAGAACTTTCCGCTGGAAGCAGAACAGACTGAAGAACTCTTTTATTCCAGTGTCAATCAGACTGTTGAACACTGATCGATAGTGCATATAATTTTTTGCATGTTGACCTATTTTTAATTGTTATTATGTCAGAACCTGCTGATGTGCTGTGTGAGTCCACAGAAAATTTCCCCTTGAGGGACAATAAAGTATACAAACAAACAAACAATTTGCTTCAGTTGCAAGTTTAAGTTGCATTAAAAAGTGCTCTGAGAATAAAGTTCGTGTTAATATCTGACTGCCATGTTTGTTTTAAATTATTCTCCGTTTGCCAAGTGCCTGTCAGTGTATAATCTCCACATTATAGAGTTTATACAACATTACAGGGGCGTAGCAACCTCACTTTTAGAGACAGACCATTTAGAAACAGGTGATTAATAATTATATGAACACTTTTAAAATGTCCGCTACGCCCCTGCAACATTACAAACACATGTAGCCTAAATAGTGCACTACTTGGACACTAAATCACATTCATGACCCGGCCACAAGTGATCATACGTTTTAATCTCTGCTCAATTCTTTAAATTACGTATAATAACAAAAATAACGATGATTAAAAACATGTGAATATCATACACTGATATAAAACGATGCCGTTCAAAGCAAGATTATACTCTTAAGTGTAGAGTAAATGATGAGTCTCATTGCAGTACAGCATTGTTGGCAGAGAACAGGCTTGTGCTCAGTTAAACATGCTGTGAAATTGAAATCATGTGTTGGTCCTGCTGTTTTTGGGGCAGGTTCCCTTCTGAAGAACAGATCACTGTTGTTGTGCTCTCTCAGGCTGCGCATACACTGAGGAAAAATGGATTTCAGAGCTGTCAGGTTTCTTTTCTGCGTCATGTGTTTGGTGAAGTCCAGTCCAGAGCAGAGCCCGACAAAGAGGAAGAACGGGAACAAAGGTAAACGCACTTTTAACATTACATTTGACACGAAACAAGCTGGTGTATTTGTAAAGTAAATGATTATTGTTGCCTTGAGAAAGCCATTGATCATATCAGATATTTCTGAAAACATTTCTAAACACTTCTCCTTCTAGACCTGCAGGCTAGAGGTCTGCATTCTGAATAAAGCGCGGGAGCGGTCGGTAACTGCTGTAATTTTGGACGGGAGCGGGCGGTCTAACAATATCGCTCCCGACTCCCGAGCGAGCGAGCGAGCACGTGTATGTATGTGTGTGAATGAAAGAGCGTGATGCTGTGATTCGCTTGATTGTTGCTGTCTATGTGTGTGCGCGTTCGAACGAGAGAGAGAGAGATGTGTGTGCGTGTGTGTGTGTGTGTGTGTGTGTGTGTGTTTATACAGACAGCTTGTTATAGGCTGTCTGGACTCTGTATAGCTGGGTGGTTTTCGGTTTTGTTGAGCACCACTTGCCCGTTAGCGTGAACGGACTGGGCGGGGTGGGTAGCGGAACAACAAATGCTGAATATAAGCGGCAGCAGTCGGGCTAAAACCTGGTGGGAGTGGGATTCAAAAACATATGCTTTAATAGTTGGCAGTTCATTCCACTGTGGCGACCCCTGATTAATAAGGGACTAAGCTGAAGAAAAATGAATGCAATGAAGTATCTTCTTTTGCCCCTGCTGAAAAATCCTGCTTAAACCAGCCTAGGCTGGTTAGCTGGTTTTAGCTGGTTGACCAGCCTGGTTTTAGAGGGGTTTTGGCCATTTCCAGGCTGGTTTCCAGCCATTTCCAGCCTGGTCTTAGCTGGTCGGGCTGGAAAATGACCAGCTAAAACCAGCTTGACCAGCCTGGTTTAAGCTGGACATAGCTGGTTTTGGCTGGGCTCCCAACCTGGCTCGGCTGGTCAAGCTGGTTTTAGCTGGTCATCTCCCAGCCTGACCAGCTAGGACCAGGCTGGAAAGGGCTGGAAACCAGCCTGGAAATGGCCAAAACCCCTCTAAAACCAGGATGGTCGACCAGCTAAAACCAGTCAAACAGCCTAGGCTGGTTTAAGCTGGATTTTTCAGCAGGGGCAAAAGAAGATACTTCATTGCATTCATTTCCCCCCCCCCCCCCCCCCCACCACCTAGCGTGATTCACGCGACCGTCACATCCCCCCCCCCACCTAGCGTGAATGAGCACCTGCCCATTTAAGAGTCTGTAAATTGCTTGCGCGTAGCAGTGCATTGGTATTCTTCAGCGTGCTGTTTGTATTGCTCTGCAATAACACTTCCGAAACGCTAGCTAGCAGCGGGTTTTTATGTTCCTCTGTGTCAAGTTTCTTCACAGGGTTTGGCTTTTTCTGAACGCTACCTTAATGTACAACAAGCTAAACTCGCTCATTCAGAGGCGGGAACCTGCAGACGCGCAACAACTTAGATCATAAGGTAAACACAAAACAGCTCCTCCACTGGACTCCACACTTGTAAACACTCGCTCCAACCGGCTCTCTGCTGTCCCGCGGCTCTCTGTGTCAACACTACCAAACCAGCCACTTGCGCTACGCGTCTTCGCATCGTGTAGTTGCAGTTTTGAGAGGTGCGTGGGTATGCAACCGCGGGAAGACTTTGCTGGACCATACGCGTCCTCTCCATATAAATCAGCCTTGGTCACTGCCAAGAAGGTCGCTGGTTCGAGCCCCGGCTGGGTCAGTTGGCATTTCTGTGTGGAGTTTGCATGTTCTCCCCGTGTTCATCTGGGTTTCCTCCGGCTGCTCTGGTTTCTCCCAAAGACATGCGCTATAGGTGAATTGAATAAGCTAAATTGTCCGTCGTGTATGAATGTTTTCCAGTGTTGGGTTGTGGCTGGAAGGGCATCCGCTAAGTAAAACATGTGCTGGATAAGTTGGCGGTTCATTCCGCTGTGGCGACCCCTGATTGATTAAAGGGACTAAGCCGAAAAGAAAATGAATGAATGAATAAATCAGCCTGAACAGAGCGGGGTCATGTGACTCCAACACGAAAATTAGATTGATTATAGGTTCTGAGTTTCGATTAGTTTTCGATTAATCGCTCAGCCCTAATATATAATATATTATTCTGTCCTTAACAAAAGGTTTGGAACCACTTAAAAGTGACCACGTGTTTGTTTTTGGGTCAAATATCTCTTTCATTTGTGTGTCAATATATCGCTGTATGCTGAATCATTCGGTTTTTCTTAAGTTTGTAGCTTACATTGTTTCAATCATTCAGACAAGGCTCTCTCAAGCCAGCATAAAAGCAGACCTTTCCATCTTGCTGCACGTTGTGTATTCAGACGGACCTTATTTATGTAAATTCATGTGTCATTTCTGTCCTGGTGTGGTTAAGAGTCGAACAGCGCTGCTATTGAAGAGCTGAAGAAACAGATGGATCAGATCATTCAGGATCTCAATCTGCTGAAGGAACAACAGGCCTTACAAACAGGTTTGATCACGATCCACACATTCAGACTGAAATCAGTGTGTTGCCTTTGCCTTGATTATGTTTATTAAAGTTAAAATATCAAACATATGAAGCAGTTCTCAACATTGATGATTATAATAAATGTCATCGTATTGTAATGATTTCTGGAAGTGAAGACTGCAGGAATGATGCTGAAAACCCCTCTTTCAAGAGTTCACACTTAGATATGCTTGGCGTATAAAGCAGGTTTGGCACGCTGTCCCGGGAGAGAACCCTGAGCTCGGAGATATTTGAGCCCAGGGCTCCCGCCCGGTCAATAAGCATATCAGGAGATACGAGATCAGGTAGGTTTCGAGAGCTCCCCCTTTAGAAAAGGGAGGAAAAGGAGGAGATGGGGTGGAAGGGGGGATTCTTCCAAACGAAGATAGAAACAGTAGGAAGAAAATAATCCATTTATAGTAAACTAGGATCACTCTGATTGGATTATTACTGATTACAGATGAGCGGCCAGACGTGCTCAGTCATATCACGGGCTCCTCTCGAAATTACTTTATGAAACTTCACTTCAAGAGTTCACACTTAGCTGATGATTGATTATAAAGCTTGTTTGGCATGCTGTCCCAGGAGAAAGCCCTTTTACTGAGAGATTAGCTGTGCTTTACGAAGGCTGAAAAACAGCATATATTTGTTGGGCACTGTGTCTGAGTGCACTACATCCTTTCAGATGTGCACCAGCTCCTCAACTCCTCCAGAAACTATGCCTGGTGTTTCAGACTGAGCCGAGCCCAGTTTGATGAGCTGTTGTCCGGTGTCGGTAGGAGGATTTTCATCGGGACACAAACCGCAGGCGCTACATCATAGTCACGCCCCTACAAGTGCAAGCTCCTGATTGGTTAATGTGGCGCGAATGCCTGCTGAAGTTCAGATTTTCCAACTTGAGCGAATCGAATGGTTCAACTGCGTCAAACACGCAAAACACTCAATCTGCGCTGCTTCGATTTCGTGAATCGAGTTATCTGCGCCCCATCATTCAAGTGAATAGCGCCGGATGTCTATTTTCGTTTTTGCATTGACTTAACATGTAAGTCACTAGCGCTTGACGCTTCATTTGCAACTGGTGTGAACGCACCATAGAGGCCGACGCACTTTTGGTGCCTCCAGAGCTACTAGGAAGTCGAATTGCTTTGTGAGAATTTGCAATGTATGCTCTCATAAAGACCTTTTCTTAACTTGCCGGCGTTTTCTTGGTAATTGCATGTGTTTTCTTAAAAAACAGCCACCGTAGAGATCAGACAAACATCTGCTCCACTTTCTTCTCTCCTTCCCTTTTCAGTGTGTCTCAAAGGCTTCAAGATCCCAGGCAAATGCTTTCTTGTGGACACAGTAAAGAAGAATTTCCACTCGGCCAATGATGATTGCATTGCTAAAGGAGGGATTCTCAGCACTCCAATGTCCGGCCATGAAAACGACCAGCTCCAGGAGTACGTTCAGCAGACCGTCGGCCCAGAAACACACATCTGGCTGGGGGTCAATGACATGATAAAGGAGGGCGAGTGGACGGACCTGACAGGCTCACCAATACGCTTCAAGAACTGGGAATCAGAGATCACTCACCAGCCCGATGGAGGACGCACACACAACTGCGCTGTTCTGTCCAGTACGGCCAACGGGAAGTGGTTTGATGAGGACTGTCGTGGAGAAAAGGCGTCTGTGTGCCAGTTCAATATCGTTTGAAATATTAAAGGGGTGGTAATAGAGGGGTAGCAGTGGTCCCGCGTCAGCTGACAGTCACGCACCGCTATATGACTGTTTTGAGGATTGCATAGAAGGGGCAACGGCACCTGTATTTAAGAGTAGTTGGTGGTTTTTAAGATCGTTCAGAATGAGTTAGTAAACGATTAATGAACAATTAAAATTAACATTTATATATCTTATTCAGGCATATAGTAATGGTTACTAAATGGTTTGTAAATATTGCAATACTTCATTTAGTAATGAAAAATAACTCTAACAAGATATGAAAGTAGAATTATTAAGCACTTTATAAAAGTGGTTATAAGTAGGCCCACATGGAATCTGCACGCGCAGCATTCTGCAGATTTTCCACAGATTTCCGCAGATTTTCCACAGATTTTCTGCAGAATTCCGCAGATTTTCCACAGATTTTCCAGATTTCCGCAGATTTTCCACAGATTTCCGCAGATTTTCCAGATTTTCTGCAGAATTCTGTAGATTTTCCACAGATTTCCGCAGATTTTTCTGCAGAATTCCGCAGATTTTCCGCAGAATTCCTCAGATTTTCCACAGATTTTCGCAGATTTTCCAGATTTTCTGCAGAATTCCGCAGATTTTCCAGATTTCCGCAGATTTTCTGCAGAATTCCACAGATTTTCCAGATTTTCTGCAGAATTCCGCAGATTTTTCAGATTTCCGCAGATTTTCTGCAGAATTCCGCAGATTTTCCAGATTTTCTGCAGAATTCCGCAGATTTTCCAGATTTTCTGCAGAATTCCGCAGATTTTTCACAGATTTCCTCAGATTTTCCGCAGAATTCCACAGATTTTCCACAGATTTTCCAGATTTTCTGCAGAATTCCGCAGATTTTTCAGATTTTCGCAGATTTTCTGCAGAATTCCGCAGATTTTTCAGATTTTCGCAGATTTTCTGCAGAATTCCGCAGATTTTCCACAGATTTCCGCAGATTTTCCGCAGAATTCCGCAGATTTTACTCAGATTTTCTGCAGATTTTTAGCCCATCATTAATTCTGTTTATTTACTCGAGTAAATGTGTGTAAATCTATATTCATTCAGTTTTTAAATTAATTACAGTAATATTATTGACTAATATGAAAATGTTCATCAGATTTATTTACAATGCAGTTTGTACAGTAATATTTTCTGTCTTTTAGTAGAGATATTATATGAGAGACTTGCTTTGTTTACCAAATAAAGTAGATCTAATTGGATTTGCATTTTAAACATTAAATAAAAGTTAAAAAGATATTATGTTTTATTTCATATATTAAGGTTTTAGTTATGATACTCACAAAATAATTCAGCAGAAATCTACAGATTTTTACCAAAATTCTCCGCAGAAATGGCAAGAAACATCTGCAGATTCCGTCTGGCCCTAGTTATGTCAAGAATACACCATTTTATAGCTGCAGTTATAAACTGCTTATTAACGTTTATTAATGTAGAGTTAATGCTTAACAGATAATGAATTCACTATTTGCTAATGCTTAATAAATGATTTATAGTGTGTAGATATTATAAAGTGTTACCTTTATTTCAAAGTGTTTTCATGCCTAAATAAAACAAAAGCACAGAACAGATTCACATTTATATTATTATAAATGTGATAACGGGATAACTAAAATACAAGAGAATCCCGGGAATAACGGGAGGGTTGACAGGTGTGCTCCAAAACCACCTAAAAATGTCAAACCTTTCTTTTTTGCAAATTAGGGGTTTCTACGGTGGCGGAGAGAGCTGCAATTTAAGAAAGCACATGCATTTACAAAAAACACCAGTAAATAAAGAAACGATCTTCATCAGTTTGACAGCACACGTGTTGCAAATTCTCACAACACAAACAACTGAAGCACAGGTGTCAAATCGCACAGTTTACTTCCAACCCTAATTAAACACACCTACCTGCAGGTTTCAAACAAGCCTGGATGACTTAATTAGTTTAATCAAGTGTGTTTAATTAGAGTTGAAGCTAAACTGTGCAGAGCTGCGGCCCTCCAGGAACTGGATTTGACACCTGTGAGCTGACGAAACGCGCTGCAAATTAGTCACAACCAGTGGTGAAAAGAGTACTGAAAAGTACCATTACTTGCCTAAAAAATATAGTGCAAGTGTAGTAAAAAGTATCGCAAGTATTGTATATATTACTCAAAGTATGAGTAAAAAGTAGACCTTTCAAAAGTACTCAAGAGTAGTAAGTAGTGAGTATTACACTGTTAAAAGCTGATGCGTTTACATGTATTCTGTGGATGTGTAAACGTAACATTCTGTAGTGTATCTAGTTATTGCCCAGCAGGTACACAATGTCATAAGACGTTATTATTAGGTTAGATTTAGGTTGTGATGTCAGGTGACCAAAATTCAACGTCTAGCCAGTGTGTAAGGATGATGTTATTTTGATGTCCAATAACGACGTCGATATTTGGTAGATTTTAGGTTGTTAGAAAGTGACCAAAATCCAACGTCGAGCCAACGTCTTAAACCAACATCATACTGACGTCAAATACTGACATTTATTTATCAGGTATGGCAACCAAAATCCAACGTCTGACAGACGTCATAGTGGTAACGTCCACACAACGCCAAGCTGTAACATCATTAAACGTTGATATTTGGTTGGTTTTAGGTTAAACATTGGACATTGACGTTGGCCTGACGTTGAGTTCTGACGTCAACTCGATTTTCATTTCCAAACAAAATGCAACGTCCCCTTGACGTTAGGGTACAACGTCAATCTCACGTTATGTTGACGTCTTGTGCCTGCTGGGTGTTTAAGGCCATTTTGCTCTTCAAACAATAAACATCCGTCATCTTGTCATCAGTGACATGCATCTTAACAGTCTCTGGGTCAATGCATGTAAAGATTTTGGACGTCTTCTTGGACACTTTTAATGCTTCCAAACAGTCTGCTGCAATTATAAAGCGCACATGTCTTGAAGTAGTTCATTATGAGGCGATTTACCTTCTATGTGTGATTTGATTGGACAGCAATCACAGGACTGATTTTTCTAATCCACATAGACAGGAAAATAAAATAGTGACTGCAGTTTGAAGGAAAGTAGTGGAGTAAAAGTACCAAATACTGCACTAAAAATGTACTCAAGGGAAAGTAAAAGTACTCATTTATAAAACTACTTAATAAATTACAGTTCCTGAGAAAAACTACTCAATTACAGTCATTTGAGTATTAGTAATTAGTTACTTTACACCACTGGTCACAACACTTGCAAATATCCACGTAACACGACAGAAATGTTTTTAGACCAGTGTTTCCCAACCCTGTTCCTAAAGGCACACCAACAGTCCACATTTTCCACCTCTCCCTAATCAAACACAGCTGAATCATCTCATCAGAACATTAGAAGAGACTCTAAAACCTGAAGTTAATGGGTCAGATAAGGGAGATGTACAAAATATGTACTGTCAGTGCCTCCAGGAATAGGGTTGGGAAACACTGTTCTAGGGGACCCAAAAACAAGACGGACCCTGCTGAGATAGGGATGTGTTATTATGTGGTGTAATCAAGATTTTAAAATAAACGAAAAACAACTCGCCTTTCCAAGACCACCAATCACTTCACTGAGCAACAGTCACTGCATAATAACACCTCCATATCTCAGCGGGGTCCGTCATGTTTATGGGTGCCCAAGAAATATTTCCGTTGTGTTACGTGGATATCTGCAAGTGTTGTGACCAATTTGCTGCACGTTTCTTTACTTGTTTGTGTTGTGACCAATTTGCAACACTAAATGTGGGATTTCCATCGCTTGTTTCTCATGTGACGCTGTATAGAAATTAGCATTAAAGGGCCCATAGTTTACTTCTTTTTTATGATTTAATATTAATATTATGGTTCTTCCGAGTGTGCCAGTTCAGGTTCAGTTCAAAACACAATTCAGATTGTTTTATTATAATGTGTTTAAAAAGTGTCATGTTGGGGGCGTGTCCACAGCTCGCTGATTTAGGGGTGTGTTGCTTCACATGTAAATTAGTTTCGGCTTCCCGCCCAATGTAACAAGGGGGCGGGGCCATGAGCTCACCCGCTCTGTGTGTGTTTGCAACACAGACAGGTAGACTTGAGAGGAGCAGGAGAGAATCCGCAATCAGTCTTACATGTACGACTCTGACACAGACCAAGCAGAGAGTACAAAATCATTTGTGTCTTTGTACAGTTTTACAGCCAACTGTGTGCTAATTTCAAGTGCCGAGCTTGAACACAGAAACTAATAACCACGCACACTGAATTAACTTTGACTGAGGCACCGGATGCGCCGCTCGAAGCCGCGACACGGCACACCAGACACTCTCTGTGGCGCGGCAGAAACATGAAGTGTCCCGAATCGTCGCGCCACGCATTTTTGAATTCTAAACATAGGTTTCTGCAGCGGTCCGCGGCGCCCAGCCGTCGACTTGAGTGTACCCTGATAGAAACCTATGTTTAGAATTGTAAAACGCATGCTAGTTAAGATCACAGGGAGCTTCTGGGATCGTGAGAAATGCAAACGGCTGAAGTATAAGGTAGACTCAATGAGAAGTACACATGTTTGCAAACCAACCTAAAGATACAACCAATAATTCCGATTAGAGCGATAATGTGGAGAATATTGATCTTGTGTTGAGCCCAATGAGCCCTGCATCTAAAAATAGAGTTGAAAATGGCGGACGTGAATCAACAAACTGAGGATATGATGACGCGCCTGTCAATCAATATTGGTGGGCGGGGGGACCGATCTCCTATGTAAAGTTGCGGTCGATCTGAAAACCGCTCTAATTGGTCCACCGTTTTTATGTTGTTGAATTGAAAAAAAAGCACTGGGTGTGTTTATATCACCCCAATATGACAGTCTATACACCATACATGCACATATGTCTGTCCAAACAGCTTGAACAGTAGATTTTTTACCATAGGTGCCCTTTAACACCTAACACTTTCTGACTGCAAACTGAAAAAAAATAATCACTAAATCAGTTCCAAAAATTGGAAATTTCTGAACAGACATTTTAATATCAAAAACATACAATAAAATAAAGCAATCTGTTCACACTAAACACAAACCTAAACTTAAAATGTCTTCATAAAGCTCTCGGTCACACACAAAGTCTGGTTTCATAGGTGTGCTCCTCAGAGCTTTTGACCGATGCTTTTGTTGGTCCAGATGTAGTTGACTGTCCCTGCACATAACCGTAAAGCTCATTGGGAAGCAACGCCTTGTCTTGAATATCCACGTTTCTGTCTGGTCTGTCAGGTAACGGTGGCTTATTCAGATGTGGGCCAGAGGTGTCTTCATAATGCTGTTTATTTTCAGCGTCATCTTTAAGCAGATGGCTGTATACCAGAGTGTCATCTATGTATGCGTACGTGTGATTATCCTCATCCTCCTCTTGTGTTTTTGGGATGCCATGTAAGCCTGGGAGGAAAGCGTGCTCACTGGGATTGTACACGGACACCGGAGGAGCCTTGTTCCTCTTCTTTTTCCTGTTCAACAAGAAGATGCTCAATTAAGTTTCCAATATTATGCAAAAAATAGATATTTAGCGGCTCAAGTGCAAATTTTGGTTGTAGATCATGTATGCAATGTGAAGTATACCAACACTCATAGCCAGCAGTGGTGGAAAGAGTACTGAAAAATCATACTCAAGTGCCATTACTTGCATAGGAATGTAGTGCAGGTAGAGTAAAAGTATCTGCTGTAAATACTAATCAAAGTATGAGTTAAAAGTTGACCTTTCAGAAGTACTCAAGAGTAGTGAGTATTACGCTGTTAAAAGCTGATGCATTTACATCTAATTTGTAGATGTGTGTAAACGTAACATTCTGTAGTGCATCTAGTTATTGCCCAGCAGGTACACAACATCATAAGACGTTATTATTAGGTTAGATTTAGGTTGTGATGTCTGGTGACCAAAATTCTATGTCTAGCCAGTGTCTAAGGATGATGTTATTTTGATGTCCAGTAACGACGTCAAATGACATTGATATTTGGTTGATTTTAGGTTGTGATGGAAACTGACCAAAATCCAACGTCGAGCCAATGTCTTAAACCAATGTCATACTGACGTCAAATACTGACATTTATTCATCAGGTGTGGCAAACAAAATCCAACATCTGATAGACGTTAGGGTTGGGTCGATAGAGGATGCCATCGTCCATCGCCGATAGACACCACGATGCTGAGTCGGCATCGTGATCCTCCGCCCCATCCCCGTCGCAAATCCACTCGTGAAAAATACACACTGAGGCCCCGTTTACACTAATAAGTCAGAGTTTTAAATGACATTTTACAATGAAAACGGTCTACGACCACACTGGCGTTTCACCTAGCATTTCTGAACAGCCCCTACTGTCCACACTATAATGCTGAAAACGCACAACACATGACCACACACACTGTCATGTGCTGGAGACAGCGGGTCCAGTCAGTCAGCAGGCCAGTACACTGCTTTAATATTTCGCTTTCACACTTGTACTTAGTAATTTGAGTGAAAACCTCAGATGCTGTTGGTTGGTTCCTGTTGGTTGTGCAGCTTTTTTACCACCCAAGTTTGTGGACGCCATTATAACGACACCGATCACTCTGCCTATTCATGCCAGAATCCAGTGAAAAAAGAGATTGACAGGTGGTAATTTGTGTGTCACTTATCTTTATTTATGATTTGGTTATGGGTAAAACAGACGATGCGGGTCAGGTAGTTGAAACGGTAGGCTACAAATAATTAATTTGTCATTAATTAATTATTCATCAATAATTAATTCACCGCCGCCTACGACGACGCTATCGTCCATCGTGATGTTGCACACTAGACATCGTACGATGCCAAATTGGCCGACATCGCCCAACCCTAATAGACGTCATAGTGGTAGCGTCCACACAACGTCAAGCTGTAACATCATTAGACGTTAATATTTGGTTGATTTTAGGTTGGACGTTGACGTCAGCCTGATGTTGAGTTCTGACGTCAACTCGATTTTCATTTCCAAACAAAATGCAACGTCCCCACGACGTTGAGGTACAACGTCAATCTGACGTCACGTTCACATCTTGTGCTTGCTGGGTGTTTAACGCCATTTCGGTCATCATACAGTAAACATCCGTCATCTTCTCATCAGTGACATGCATCTAAACAGTCTCTGGGTCAATGCATGTAAAGATTTTGGACGTCTTCTTGGACACTTTTAATGCTCAAAAACAGTTTGCTGCATGTCTTAAGGTAGTTCATCATGATGCGATTTACTGCTATGTGCGATTTGATTGGACAGGAATCGCAGGACTGATTTTTATACTCAGTCAATCCCCATAGAAAGGAAAAAATAAAGTAGTGACTGCAGTTTGAAGGAAAGTAGAGGAGTAAACGTACCAATACAGCACTAAAAATGTACTCAAGGGAAAGTAAAATACACATTTATAAAACTACTGAATTACAATTCCTGAGAAAAACTACTCAATTACAGTCATTTGAGTATTAGTAATTAGTTAGTTTACACCACTGATAGCCAATACCACAGTCAAAAAGTACTGCTAGCACGTTCACATATTGCACTAGGTTGCGTCTATTACAGCAGGGGGATTTACGTGTTGAACACGTCACCATTTTTCTCAGAAAACATGTTTCTAAAGGTGTTGTTGACTTGAAATGTTCACTACATGTTGGGAACAACCAAAGAAATCCATATAGGCAAAGACAACAAATCTAATTATTACTACTGAGAGATTTCAGCTGCTGTCTGGACTTTCACTGCCTTTCTAAACCTCCCTTTCTTCATGTGTTCAATACTTTTTCCCTGCATCATTTAGTTTTATTACACAGAACTTCATTTGTGGACTAACTAGATTTGTTTTCTTTGCATATATGGATTTCTTTGGTTGTTACCAACATCTGGGGAAAATTTAAGGTCAACAGCTCCTTTAAAAATAAATATATTGTCCAAGAAAAATGGTGACGTGTTCAACACTTATTTCCCCCACTGTATATTTAAAATGGTTTCGTTAAAACTCTGACCTGAGAACAAACCAGATTACCACAGCTACTGCGATCGCCAACACAACCCCCACAACTCCCAGGATGATGCCCAGAAGCTTATCTGAAACACAACAATACATTTCCCATCAGTTGAAGCATATGAAATGCACATTTCAGTGGGCACCAAATAAGTTTGTAATTCGGCTTTCTCACTTGTGTTGCTCTGCACCGTGACCTCCATCATCGCCCTGAAGGCTCCTGTCGGTGACTTGCAGTTCGTCATGTTGAGGTAAAAACTTTCTGGTACCAGGAGATCCTTCATTTGATCATCTTTAGTAGTGGTGTACAGCACCGTTTGAGAGCGAATGGTCTGCACTGCGATGTCTGTGTGCAGCTGTTTACACTTGGGCTGACTGACATTTCTGAATTTCAGCACGCTTGTATACTGCGGCTCCATGTTCACTATCCAGGACACTGTGCTGGACGCTTTCACTGCAGACGGCCAGCCTGGGGTCGCCAGAGTGGTAGGATTATCCATTTTTGGTGCAACAGTGAATATATAGTTCTCTGTATGAGGAAGGGAGATGTAAAATTATAAAATCTGATATCAAGCACTAAATACCCAGCAGGTACACAACGTCATATGATGTCGATCTATTTTGGTTGTGACATCAGATGATTAAAACTTAGAAACTTAGAAGATATTTAGGAGAAATATCTTATTACAAATATAAATAAACACACATACATTATATATATATATATATATATACACAGTTGAAGTCAGAATTATTAGCCCCCTTTGATTTTTTTTTGTGTCTTTTTTAAATATTTCCCAAATGATGTTTAACAGAGCAAGGAAATTTTCACAGTATGTCTGATAATATTTTTTCTTCTGGAGAAAGTCTTATTTGTTTTATTTCAGCTAGAATAAAAGCAGATTTAAATTTTTTAATAAACATTTTAAGGTCAATATTATTAACCAATATAATTAGTCAATTATTACTTTTTCGATAGTCTACAGAATAAACCATCATTATACAATAACTTGCCTAATTACCCTAACCTGCCTAGTTAACCTAATTAACCTAGTTAAGCCTTTAAATGTCACTTTAAGCTGTATAGAAGTGTCTTGAAGAATATCTAGTCTAATATTATTTACTGTCATCATGACAAAGAGAAAATAAATCAGTTATTAGAAATGAGTTATTAAAACTATTATGATTAGAAATGTGTTGAACAATATCTGCTCTGTGTTAAACAGAAATTGGGGAAAAAATAAGCAGGGGGGCTAATAATTCAGACTTCAACTGTCTGGACCCTTTTCACAAGCCTGTTATGAGGTGTTTAACGGTCATCATAATCTATATATATATATATATATATATATATATATATATATATATATATATATATATATATATATAAATAAATACAAGAGTTTGTTTTGGATGCAATTAATCTTTTGACAGAACTAATTGTAAACTCTATTTTTGTCTACACATTTTCCAAACTATTTTTTAAATAAGCAAAAATCATTCTAGTTTTATTGATTTATTTCTAGCTAACTTTAATAATCCTGCTACAAACTTTTAAATAGGACCTCAACATAGAACTGCAAACCAGTTTTTTAGTTATCCGCTTGCTGTACATTTTCCTCAAAGTCAGCTTCTATCTGCAGTGATGTACAGTTGAAGTCAGAATTATTAGCCCCTATCAATTATTAGACCCCCAGTTTATTTTTTCCCCCCAATTTCTGTTTATTTCTGTTGATTTTGTTCAACACATTTCTAAACATAATAGTTTTAATAACTCATCTCTAATAACTGATTTATTTTATCTTTGTCATGATGACAGTAAATAATATTAGACTAGATATTCTTCAAGACACTTCTACACAGCTTAAAGTGACATTTAAAGGCTTAACTAGGTTAATTAGGTTAACTAGGCAGGTTAGGGTAATTAGGCAAGTTATTGTATAATGATGGTTTGTTCTGTAGACTATTGGAAAATATATAGCTTAAAGGGGCTAATAATATTGACCTTAAAATGTTTATTAAAAATTAAAAACTGCTTTTATTCTAGCCGAAATAAAACAAATAAGACTTTCTCCAGAAGAAAAAATATTATCAGACATACTGTGAAAATTTCCTTGCTCTGATAAACATCATTTGGGAAATATTTAAAAAAAGAAAAAGAAATCAGGGGGGCTAATAATTCTGACTTCAACTGTATGGACCCTTTTTACAAGCCTGTTATGAGGCGTTTAACGGTCATCATAGTCTTAAATCCTTGAAAGTTTTTTAATATTTAGACTTTTTTTAAAACATATGAACATTTGTATGTATTCATGTGTGTATTTTTCAATGTTTGTAAAACATTCATTCCCGCTTGTGTGAGGTGTTTCTAATGCAGCGTCAATGGGCAGGACAGTAAATCAGACATTTTTCTCTCTTCTGGCTGCTGTTATCAGTCTCACACAATATTATTCCTTTTTCTGAGAGTCTTTATAACATCATTGTGGAGTTTTTCTTTTATTATTTCAGCAAATTAGATTGATAAATAAATAGTTGTACTCTCCCATTCACTGTGCTCTAAGTTGTCCCAATTATGAAGACTTCCGCTACTGAGAAACCCGGACAAGGGTCTATAACAGGCATGGGCAAACTCGATCCTCGAGGGCCGGTGTCCTGCAGAGTTTTGCTCCAACACTAATCAAACACACCTGAACACCCTAATTAGTGTCTTCAAGATCACTAGAAAGCTACAAGCAGGTGTGTTTGATTAGGGTTGGAGCAAAACTATGCAGGGACACCGGCCCTCCAGGATCGAGTTTGCCCATCCCTGGTCTATAATGAACAATGAAAGCACTTACCCGATATGCCTTGTGTGAACGAATAGCTTAAGATTGGTTTTGCTGCCACACTCCGGTCACTGAAACTTGTAACAGACGCAGTTACTGCAATCTTGGACTCACGGATCTGTATCTTCTGAATGGATCCCTTTGGACAGAACTGGCCAACAGTGATGCCTGGGTTAATAACCTGGGAGACGTTTAGCAGTAGGATGCTGTTGCACTTGTCTTCAGGCAAACAGTAGCGCAGGCCGTCTGTAGGAGACTGTAGCTCCACTGCACTGTTGACTGGACCCTGAAGGTGCCACGTGATCATCTTCAGGACTCCTGGGATGCACTGCTGCTCATAATTGAAATGAAGCGGGAATAGACTGGATGTACAGTTTCTCCATTCTTTACATTCTGTTGAAATAAAGAAACAGGAATTAAATGAATAGGGAGCACTTTCATTTTTTAATTAAGTGGCCTTAACTAATATGTACCTACACTGAAATTAATCATTCGTTGGGTTTTTGAAAACGACCTTCAATGCAGTGTGTAACACAGCTCTAAGTGAAGTGAAATATCCAGCTAAGGTTTAAATCTGAAGGTGCGCCATGTTTAAAACTATTGATTCATCTATAAAAGAGTCGACTCAGAGTGGTTTGAATGAATCGCTGTGGTAACAAATCGTGTCGGCGTGACGTTGATATGGAGCTCAAGCCCCACCCAATTGTTGCACGCGCAGACCAAGCGGCAACCTCCCGCTCTCCCTCGGGAAGCCAATACGGAAGTAACTAAAACTGCAATTCATCGACTCACCTTGGGGGGGCTGGCTCCAGGAAGTCCAGGTCATTTCTGACTGCAATGGGAAATTGGCCATTTTTACAGCTGATAAAAACATGCTTACAGCCTGGTACAACAGATGGCTTTGGTGTATATAGCCATGATTAACCTTCATGACAACTGTGAGGGGGGTGAATTATTTTATAACTCATCTGTTTCGTTTTATTAAGTTATATTAAGTCTGCATAATTAAGGGCGTGGCCACTTGAGTGACAGTTAGGTCTCGCTGCTCGCTGTCTCCTCACCTCAGCTGATTACGGCTAATTAGACGATAAACTCGGCATGTTCATCGCATTTTTGTGTTGGTTAATGTTTCTTTACGCAGTCAGCTGCCTTTTGGGATTATTTCCTACAATTATCAGATGATATGGGATGCTGTGTGCACTTAATTGTGCGCACAAACAATTCACGTGGCCTCCGTTTCCCAGGTGAGTGAAATTATATACTCATACACCATCTCTATAAATGTATTTGTTTTAAGATAATTTATATTGTTCTTTAGAGCTGTAATGCCCTCCAGAATGTGACAGATAGATTAGCTGTAGGCTCTAGAACAGTCATCTGAAGCGTTATCATACAGTGTTATGCTGGAGTTCATCAATAGTCTTGCATTTACTAACACAGACTATAATTGTATGTATAATTGTACTATAATAAGTGTTTGGGCGTATTTCGCATTTTCCTCCTGTAGAAAAACATCATAAGAACAATTTTTAGTGGCTCAATGTGTTACAGTAGTGTTAATAAAAGTCTAAACACTTTATTGATATAGTGTACAGCCAAGCACATGTGGTCAGAACACAAACGAGTCGCAGGTAATAAAGTATCAAGCGTTTCTCCCAAAGTAAAGTCTGTCTGCCAGGTCTAAGCAAAGTGCCAGCAGGTGTCTGTAGCTCCGCCCACTCTCCGCCTCTTTGCCCTTGTTTGGTATCCCGCCGTGGGTGCGATGACGCACAAACAAAATGGCGACAGTTGGCCGCGCCTACTTGTAGCTTCATTTGCGCTCTTCAGAAACCTATGGGTGATGTCACGGATACTACGTCCATATATTTTACAGTCTTTGACGCAGACCCGGGATAATTGAAACCCCTGGCCCCGCCTGTAGATGCGTATATTTTGGTCGTTGGTTCTGACGCCTTTGTTGCTTGAACGGATCAATAACAAAGTGAAATGTCCATACCTTTGCAAATAAAGTTGGATATTCCAATCCATTTACTGTCCATTTTGTCAAGATTAAAAAAGTAAACATCAAAACAAATATGAACCCGTTCTCACAGCCATGACGGTTGTTTGTTTGACCTTCTTCTACACCTCTCAGCTCATCGTGAGGAGAGCATAAATACCATATACACCCTCTAGTGGCGCGAAAGAAAATTGCAACCTATAAATGGCTCCAACACCGCCCATAAACACTGTAGAAAGAAAAAAAGGAAGACTGAAGCAAACCCCGGCTGAATCATGTCATGTAGACGCTGTGCTCTGAAGTGTGATGGAAAGTTAGTGTTATTTCCCCAATTCAAAGATGAGGCTGTGAAGAGTCAGTGGGTGAAGTTTATTTCTGATAAAATACCTCAGCATTATCGCTCCAGCCTTGTGCTGTGTTCCTGTCATTTTTCTGACGAGTGCTTCAGCAATCTACACGGTTACAATAGGGGATTCATCGCCCGTTTGGTAAAGAAAGGATCAGAAAAGACTACTGATGTATGGGACTTTGTCAGAGCTCAACAGGAACTTTACAGTACACAGTTCATGGATCAGTTCCTTCCTCCATTTTAAAAGTGTAAGTAACTTAAGTGTGATTAAAATGGCTGCCTCCTTGTTTTCTCTAGCTTGCAAATTATGTATTTAATTGTGTTTTGTTACTTGTAATTGCTTGTACTGTATCTGGTTAACTCTATATTCTCATATTGTGTTTACGAGGAAGTAGTGTGTCCCAAAAGCTTGCACACTCTTCTGTTACACACTCAAAAGTGTGTACTTTTCCTTTACAAAAAAAGTACATACTTTTAGTGTGTAGTATAAGTATGCGAATTGAGACGCAGCACCAGATTTTTTACAACTACAAAGATTATACTCTATTACATTATAACATACCTTCAGTCTGGGTTACAGTTAACTCCAGTTCATCCTTGTTGCAGTCAAAGGTATTAAGGATAAAATGGTTCCCTGAAGCGATGGTGACTGTGTCCATTATGACCGAATCCAGTTTCAACACACAGACTGACTTGGGATCCTTTTTCATTACTTGTATCTTCAGTACTTGCTTGTCTGGCAGATCTCCTTCACACTGACCTGCGAGAATAAGACAACAGACATCAAATAAAGATATGCAGGAAGGCACAGAGCACAGTTAGACAAGTGTTTCCCAACCTTGTTCCTGGAGGCACACCAACAGTACACATTTTGGATGTTTCCCTTATCTGACCCATAAATTTCAGGTTTTGGAGTCTCTTCTAATGTTCTGATGAGTTGATTCAGGAGTGTTTAATTAGCGAGAGCTTGAAAACATGTACCATTGGTGTGCCTTCAGGAACAGGCTTGGGAAACGCTGAGTTAGACATACAAAAAAATGTACAAAAACACAATGATGTGTAAAATGTGAAATACACTAGTTTGAACGTAGAAAATATTGTTTTGAAACATTTTAACTATTACTATTAAAGTTTATTATTAACTTTATTTCATGGTTTTTAAATAGGTTTGTTTAACTAATATTTCCACATGTACTGTATACTTGATTAAAAAACATGAATGCACAGAGCATGTAAATATCTATCTCATAATAACAACCCAGGCTCATTCTGAAAACATACCCCTATATACATTTCTGGAGAGCGGCAAATACGTCCCAGGAGCTATGTTTATTTATTTTTTGCAGTTGTTTTTGCAAATCCACCAGAGGCCGCTGTGTACGCTTTTTCAGCTCCTAAGTTTCTCTCACGAGTGCCATTCGCGCCTGCTGTTCTCGCGTAAATCCACCAGAGGCTGCTGTGTACGCTTTTTCAGTTCTCAAGTTTCTCTCACGAGTGCCATTCGCACCTGCTCTTCTCGCGTAAATCCACCAGAGGCCGCTGTGTACGCTTTTTCAGCTCTCAAATTTCTCTCGCGAGTGCCATTCGCACCTGCTGTTCTCGTATAAATCTACCAGAGGCCGCTGTGTACGCTTTTTCAGCTCTCAAATTTCCCTCGCGAGTGCCATTCGCACCTGCTGTTCTCGTATAAATCCACCAGAGGCCGCTGTGTACGCTTTCTCAGCTCTCAAATTTCTCTTGCGAGTGCCAGTCGCACCTGCTCTTCTCGCGTAAATCCACCAGAGGCCGCTGTGTACGCTTTTTTAGTTCTCAAGTTTCTCTCGCGAGTGCCATTGGCACCTGCTCTTCTCGCGTAAATCCACCAGAGGCCGCTGTGTGCGCTTTCTTAGTTCTCAAGTTTCTCTCGCGAGTGCCATTCGCACCTGCTGTTTCTCAGCTCTCAAATTTCTCTCACGAGTACCATTGGCACCTGCTCTTCTCGCGTAAATCCACCAGAGGCCGCTGTGTACGCTTTTTCAGCTCTCAAGTTTCTCTCGCGAGTGCCATTTGCGCCTGCTCTTCTCGCGTAAATCCACCGAAGGCCGATGTGTACGCTTTTTCAGCTCTCAAATTTCCCTCGTGCCAGCTCTTCTTACGTAAATCCACCAGAGGCCGCTGTGGACTGACTGATCGACTGACGCACTCTCCTCCTTTCCTGAACCCAACCAATGGTGTTTTCAAAAGCACAGATTGACCAGCGCCCACACACTTCCCTAAACCCAATAGACAGTTTTAAAAAGCAATCCAGAAAAAGAAAAGCTCACACCTGATTTTTACCACGTTTTACCACATTCTCACCCTGTTTGTTACTTGTTTGTTTCATTTTTTATTTTTTGCCTTCTGTTTTTGTTTTACCCGCTTTCCAGAACCGGACTCAAACCCCGTCATCTTGGTCAACCCCTCTCTGCGTCTAAAATCCTTCAACGTATGCGGCGAGCCACTTGGCAACTGGTAACAGCAGTAAAGCCGTCCACACGGAGGTAAGCGGTCACCTGGTAAACACGAAAAGGGACTGCCTCATACCACCCTGTTCCTCTGGCTACAAAATTCACAATCTGCAGAAATGGATAATTGAGTTATAATCAAGCTTTCGGAAGTAAACACATTAAACCTGCACCACAATACCAGATATCCTTTTCCAAATATGATAGTATATAAGCATTCAAAGTTAACCTACTCGCTTTACAAATTTAAGTGGATTGAACATAAAACAATTAAGTTGTCCTAAAAAAGGCTTAAGAATTGTGTTGTCTAATTTTTAAGAAGTAGTTTGAAAAAGCCATTATCTTTCTCAGCCCTAAGGTTGACTAAAAAGAAAGAAAGTTTTTCCCCCATATCCTGTATCCATGAGTCACGATTGCCTGGAACTGCTTGGGCTTTCTGTAATTACACAACAGATGGCTTACTCCTAGCCTTGTGTAATCAAAATAATAAAATAACCAATCTGTGTTCAGTTTTATGTGCTTAAGGCGATAGTTCTGAAGAAAAATGAAAATTCTGTCATTATTTATTCTCACTTTACTTCTTACAACCCTTTATTAACACTAAAGAAGATATTTTGAAGAAAGAAAGAAACCTGTAACCATTAATTTACATAGTTTTAGTTTTTCCAATGGAAGGGAATGGTTACAGGTTTCCAGCATTCCTCAAAACATCTTCTGTAGTGTTCAACACAAGAAAGAAACATAAATGTTTAGAAACACTTGAAGGAGAGTAATGTACAAAAACACAATGATGTGTAAAATACACTAGTTTGAACGTAGAAAATATTGTTTTGAAACATTTGAACATTTACTATTAAAGTTTATTATTACTTTATTTCATGGTTTTGTCTAACATTAAGGTTTTTCATATCATGATTGAAGAGAGTTAAGTTAAAATGGTTAAATGCTCTTCTTACAGGTTTTTAAATAGGTTTGTTTAACTAATATTTCCACATGTACTGTATACTTGATAAAAAAAAAACATAAATGCACAGAGCATGTAAAAATCTATCTCATAATAACAACCCAGGCTCATTCTGAAAACGTACCCCTGTATACATTTCTGGAGAGCGGCAAATACGTCCCAGGAGCTACGTTTATTTATTTTTTTGCAGTTGTTTTTGCGAATCCACCAGAGGCCGCTGTGTACGCTTTTTCAGTTCTCAAGTTTCTCTCGCGAGTGCCATTCGCACCTGCTCTTCTCGCGTAAATCCACCAGAGGCCGCTGTGTACGCTTTTTAAGCTCTCAAATTTCTCTCGTGAGCGCCATTCACACCTGCTGTTCTCGCGTAAATCCACCAGAGGCCGCTGTGTACGCTTTTTCAGCTCTCAAATTTCTCTCGTGAGCGCCATTCACACCTGCTGTTCTCGCGTAAATCCACCAGAGGCCGTTGTGTACGCTTTTTCAGCTCTCAAATTTCTCTTGCGAGTGCCATTCGCACCTGCTCTACACGCGTAAATCCACCAGAGGCCGCTGTGTACGCTTTTTCAGCTCCCAAATTTCTCTCGCGAGTGCAATTCGCACCTGCTGTTCTCGCGTAAATCCACCAGAGGCCGTTGTGTACGCTTTTTCAGCTCCCAAATTTCTCTCGCGAGTGCCATTTGCACCTGCTCCTCTCTCGTAAATCCACCAGAGGCCGTTGTGTACGCTTTTTCAGCTCTCAAATTTCTCTCGCGAGTGCCATTCGCACCTGCTCTACACGCGTAAATCCACCAGAGGCCGCTGTGTACGCTTTTTCAGCTCTCAAATTTCCCTCGCGAGTGCCAGTCGCACCTGCTCTTCTTGCGTAAATCCACCAGAGGCCGCTGTGTACGCTTTTTCAGCTCCCAAGTTTCTCTCGCGAGTGAACATAGTGAATATTGAATATTGTTTCAAAACAATATTTTCTACGTTCAAACTAGTGTATTTCACATTTTACACATCATTGTGTTTTTGTACATTACTCTCCTTCAAGTGTTTCTAAACATTTAATCTGTCATTTTAGTGTGAACTATCTCTTTAACCGTCATTAAACTAAAAGACTGCTTACATCTTACAAAAGGTTACATTTGTAACCCTCTGATAACTAAATTTCCTTTATATTCTTTCCCAGAGGGAAGTATTGGTTATATTTAATTTATTTGTGCTTGTTTACATTAAGTTTTATGATTGGTTGTATTTGTAAAACTTGACTGTTCACATTTGTAGTTGTAGAAGATGCTTTTTTCATATGAAATAATATGAAATGCTGCTTATAACATGTTAAAAAGTTGTAATGCATTTAATCAATATTGCCTTATTAAGCATACAATCACATTTTTCATGAATATCGCACAGCTTTTAATGCTTCTAAATGTTAAAATCAGAGTCTACAGCAGGGTCGCCCCTGTATATTTGGGGGCCCTAAGCAGAATAATTTTGGGGCCCTACTTTGCTCTAAATAGTGGAGTATTGCCATTGAAAGCCAGCCCACAATGATTTTATTGCTTATTAAATACAATCAATGAAACAGAAAAGTAAAGCTGGATTTCTTACTTAATAACTGTCTGAATGGACATTTTAAAACTGCGCTGTTTTTGTCAACTAGCAGCTTTAAAAATGAATTAAACTAGCTTTAATAAAGGGAACAGTGATTTCTACTTTGCGTCCTTCTGGAGTGTCTTAAACATATTTTATTAATTTGGCAAACAGATTGAAGATTTTATAAAAGGTTTCTAGGTTGAGTTTCTTTATAAATTCCAAAAAGCAAAATCCCTGCAATGAAACGACACTGAACAATAATTAATTAAATGCATTACTTAGTAACAAAATAGACATTCTGAATATAAAGTAAATATGACAAATGTTCATATAAAAAAACATATAAGAAAAAAGGAAAGCAACATTATATATTATTCCCTTTAGTCTCCCTCCCTGTTCCTTACATTACGAGATGCAGGGTCCAGAGCTTATATTAAACTATGATTAATTAAATTAGGACATAACTTTAATAAACATGTCTCAGGAAAAATATTTGTGTGCAAAATATGTCAGTGAAAGACACTTGAGTATTGCATTTCAGTGAAATGTATTTTAGACTAAAAAGATGTCTGTAAAAGCAGCACTAAATAAAATAGTTCCTATAAGAAGACGACGTTTACTAATCAAATCTTGCAGTCAGGTAAAAAATAAATCAGGTATATAATGGGGCAGGCAATGAAGCAAAGGCCATGGCTGTGTTTGTGCACGGGCTCACATTCTTGTGGTGATCGGTCGGTCTTGCAGGTTACTTTGGAAGTACAAACTCGAACCACGAGAACACAACGCATATGAGAAATGAGATGCTGCAAACTTCCTGTTGATCACATGACCTTAATGCGAAAACAATTTCAACTATAATATATATATATTTTTGGTATTTTATTTTAAGTGAAAATTGATAAATCTTTAAGTCCTAAAGCACTGTCAATGAAGATAAATGTAAAATGCAAATAAAAAGCAAGGAAACGGATCGCACCACTAGCGGGTTGTGGGGGCCCCCTAGTGGCGGCGTGGCCCTAAGCAGCCGCTTAGTTCACTTATAGGGAGTACCGGCTGTCTACAGCACAACCATGAGTAATATCACTAGAATCACTTACAAAACTTTTTTCGCTTGATGACGACTGATAAAATTAGGACAGCCAATCAGAATCCACCCTGCTTTAACGAAATAGCACAGCAGAATTTGCATCGAGAAGACAAAACAGCAGTGTGCTCTTATAATGAACTGAATATTATCATGCTCTGGTGTGAATGCTAATTTAGCTATCATCATAGTTCACTCTTGGTGTGAATACGCCTTAGTTCACCCAAGTTCAGGAGATAGTTCACCCAAAAATTTTAATTCTGCCATCATTTACTCTACACACTTACTGCTTTTTCCAAACCTGTTTGACTTTACTCCATCTGTTAAACACAAAAGGATATATTCTGAAAAATCCTACACTGAAAAAGCCTTATTGAATCATTATTTATTACTGAAAACCATAATAAATTAAGTGGAAACTAATTAATTCATGTAGATGCAACAGGCTGTAATTAGTTTAAGTTTTCACTCTTTACAGTGTAGAAACCTGTAACCATTGACCTCCATAGTATTAGTTTTACCTGATATGGTAGTTATAATAGTTACAACTTTTCAGCTTTCTTCAAAACATCTTCTTTAGCGTTACCAGTTTGAAAGCACTTGAGGGCAAGTACATAGTGAGCACATTTTCATTTTTGGGTGAACTATCCCTTTAATCCTAAAAAGAAATGTACATACCCTTCCTTCTCTTGATGGCAGAGATCTGAAAGTGCACCATCAATCTGCTCAATGAAGACATCGTGGACATTTTGCAGTTCTTTATAGAGATGTTAAAGCTTCCAGGCTCCACTGACGGCTGGTTTTCATTCATACGCTTGACCAGAGCATCCCTGCCCTGCCAAGTGTACTTCATTGTAGGGATGCTTTCAGAGGACAGGCATGTTGGAAGGGTGTACTTCAGAATGCGTACATCTGCGTAGTATGCATTGGGCACGTTGAAAAACCACATGGTCTCTGCATTTTCAGGAATTGTGTTTGGTGTTATGAAGTCCTGGATTGAGCTCTTCTCTGGGAGAACAGCATGGACGTTAACCAGAGCTGAAGAGAAAAAGAAAGCTGAATCGTTTACAACTTTTATAATGAAGATCTCAGGGGATTAAAACGACATGAGGGTGAGTAATTAACCCTTGCATATTGTTCAAATGTACCACCCTTTCTTTATGTTTGGGGCTTTTTTGCAAAGCCATGACAGCATATGATCATGCATTCTTGATTGTTGGTGCTTTTCCCACTTGGGAAGAAGTCAAACCTTTAATTTTTATTGTTGATTATTAGATGACAGGATTAACCCGTTAGATAGGCCTGTGCAAAAAAGTTTCAGACTTTTATATTAAGTTCTATGAAGTAGAACAACAAAATATGCTGAGCATGCATTAATACTGTAACAAATATGGCCGATCAGACACATAATTATTCTGCTTTTATTCAACAAATAATAAACCGTCAGCTTCTCCCACCCGGAAAAGACTGGATGGTCAGTTGTAATCCGATCCCAAGGTATTTACAACACGAAGGAATGCTCAGAACGGGACACACAGAGAACTTCTATAAGCTCCTTAGCTTAAGACTGAGGTTTTAAATGTAAACTTTTATTCCCTCTTTATGTTTAATCAGGTGTTTTGCAACAAGTATCTTGCTCATGTTTTAATATTATGGTTTTAATACTTCTGCAATCAATTTTTAACTCTACCCCAGCAATACAAGTTCATAGATAGTTCATGTTTGGTTTCCCTGCAAAGCTAATTTGGTGTACTGAACGATTGTTTACATTTCATGTTAATACGTGTGCAACATATTAACATTTTAAGAAACGTAAACATTTTTGCATCAGTTTACACCCAGAATTCCTATGCAAATCACTACGCTTTGGAACAAGGTTATAAAACAGGCACAGAATCCGAAATGAGATGCAGATTCAGAGTTCCACATGAGGTGGTTATTAATTAGTAAATAATATAAATATCATGAGCGTAAACATTAGGTGAGCAGGTTACATTGTTAACCCCGTGTCCTAACAACACGCTACGTGACGAGATCGGCAGTGATAAGCTATTTGGCTGTTTGCACCAGATGAAACACCACAGAAATTAAAATACAGGCATTCGGAAGCACAGAATAGTGCACGCACTGCACTCCAGTGAAATGGTAAATGGTTTATAATCCAATTAATACAAATTAAAGCTCTTTAACATTATTAAATGTCGATGCTGAATCACTGATAATCACTGATATCATTGTCAATTTGTCCTTTTCTAAAGCCATTTCTAAAACATAAATGTCAGGTGTTGGTTAGACCAGTGTTTCCCAACCCTGTTCCTGAAGGCACACCAACAGTACACATTTTCAAGCTCTCCCTAATCAAACACACCTGAATCATCTTATCATAACATCAGAAGAGACTCCAAAACCTGAAGTAAATGGGTGAGATAAGGGAGACATCCAAAATATGTTCTGTTGGTGTGCCTCCAGGAACAGGGTTGGGAAACACTGGGTTAGACCAAAAACTCCTTTTAATATGGAGAATATTCCTTCTATCGCGTGCTGTTGCTTTTATTCAGAGCATGTCTTAAATTAGCCTTTTGGCTCGATAGTCAGGCTCGCTCCTGTTGGTGTTGTCAATCTGGCTGCACTTGCGTGTGTTTTGAACCAGGCGTGCAATACCTAGTTCAACCACTGGGTGTCAAACTTACACACTGCACCTTTAAGATCTATAAGAAGAACATATCAAGCATTTCACTGTATATCATATAGTGTATGACTAATAAAATTTTAATTTGAGATTCATCATTAAACTTACAGTTCATCAAACGTCCCACTGATACAGCGATAACTTTCATGCTTAGATGTTGACCTCCAGTCACGTCTGCAGACAGTTTTCCAGCATTACGCACGTCAATTTGTCTGATGACTCCATTCTGACAAAATGTCCCAATGCTGATGTTCTCCACTGTGAGCATGTATCTGTGATTGTCAGGACAGCTGTCCTTAGGCTCAATCTGTCGTAAACCCGTGCTACTGAAATTCAACTGGAGGGATCTTGAAACTAAAGGCTTCAGGTTCCAGGTGAACGTGCGATTAAACTTTATAAAAGCACTGTGTTCTTTGGGTTCAATGGTCATTATCCCTGTGAAACAAACGTTTTATGTCAGAGAAACAACATAGAAGAGTTACAGAAATATATATTAGGCATTGGCCGGTATACGATTCTGACGGTATGATAACCTTGGTTATAAATATCAGGGTTTCACGGTATTACTGCTCTAAAAAAATATTCTTTTTCAATGTCTGGGTAAAAAACGAAACCTTTTTTCCCTTTTAAACAATATATTTTAATTTGGAAAACATTTAAAATATTTAGGAGCAGTAAATATGTCAGGCTGAATAATTCAAATTAATTATTGACTTCTGCTGTCTGCATTTGTTTCTTAAACACAGATTTTTTTAAAACAATTTCTTTGGAGATCTTTTTTGCTGGAGACATTGTTGTCCTAAAAAACAAACAAAAATAATGTAAATAAAAAAAAAATCTTACTTATACCTTAGAAACGGTATAGCAGAAAATGTTGACGGTTTTAAAACCTTGACCTTTCTAAACTGCGGTATACCTCGAACACCGTTATCGCCCCATGCCTAATATATATATATATATATATATATATATATATATATATATATATATATATATATATATATATATACACCTTTTCATATATTTGGGATATGTATATGTTTATAAGTTATGACCTTTAAGGATATCTTATAAGCCCCTAAAGACAGAAATCGTGTGAGATCTTGTTAAAAGATACCTAGATGTGCTTCTGTGTTAACCCTTACGTTTATTAAGTGTGTTATTAGTATACTTCTTTTAAACTAAAAAATAAGAATGTATATATTCAGTCTATGTTTTATGTACTTTGCAGTCTTAATGTTAATCAAAGTTTGTCGATCTGTGGCCTATAAGGCTTTAATTTACACAGAAATCTGCAGAAATCATTCCCATCAAATGTTTAGATGATTTGTGTACAATGCAATATGTAAAGTAATATTTTCTGTCATTTAGTCGATATATTATATTTCATATAATATATCGACTAAATGACAGAAAATATTACTTTTTCACCAGCCTTACCAAAGAAGCAATTCTAATTAGATTTGCATTTTTAAACATTAATAAAGGTTGTTTTTATTTTATTTATAAGTTTTCGTCTCTCTGCAGATTTAGTATTTCTACAGAATTCTGCATAAAAATATCAACAAAAAAAGCCACCGATTCTGTCTGCTCAAGGGAAAAGTGAAAGAAACAAATCTGAAATCAACAGCACTAAAAAGTGGACGAACACTAATGCACACTATTAGGTTGAGAAGTGCACAGTAGGTAATTCACTTCAAGATGGAGATGAATGCAATGTTCTCTGATTTAATACTTAAATGTGTTCAAGCATAAAAGTATATGGATGGATAGATAGATAGATAGATAGATAGATAGATAGATAGATAGATAGATAGATAGATAGATAGATAGATAGATAGATAGATAGATAGATAGATAGATAGATAGATAAACCATTTTTAAGATCAATATTATTAGCCCCCTACAGAAATTATGTTTTCGATTAGCTACAGAACAAACCACTGTTGTCTTATGATTTGGCTAATTAACCAAGTAAAACCATCTTTAAATTACACATTAAACTGAATACTAATATCTTACAAAATAACTAGTTAAATATTATTTACTGTCACAATGGCAAAAACAAAAGAAATCAGCTTTTAGTAAACTAGTCTACTTAAAAACGTGCTGAAAAAAAATCTCTCCTTTAAATAAACTTAAAATAATTACATTTATATATATTCGGGCTAATATTTATATATTATCTCACCGATGTCTCTGATGATCTGCACAATGAATACTTTCTCTGGCTGCGAACAGCTGAAATCCAAAAGCGTATCACTTCTGAGGATCACATAAGACTGGCACAAGGGCTGGTTTCGCACTCTCATACACACTTTACACTGTGTGTTTGTGCTAGAACTTGCGTTAATGTGGATGGTTGTGCCCTGTTCAACAGCAACGTTGAGCTCAGCTCCACCTGAAATGATGGATTTTAGATTAGAATACACATTACTATGAGTAGGCCTGTCATGATATCCTTTTTTGGTAGTCCCCAAGTTCGCTGTAGGCTTCACTAAGCTAACTCTGTAAAAGCCAATGCCTCCTTTAGCATTGAACTATGAGCATCTTACATTCAGAGATGTTGTTTACGTTCACACAGCTACATTACACATCAGCTAAAGTTTAAAATATGATATCATAGTGGACCACCCATTTAATTTGTACAACTTTAAAGATGTTTTATTTTAACCAAATTTTATCACAAACTTAAATAGTTGTACCTCAGCTAAATATACGACATCCACACACCACACAACAGTGTAAACTAAAATATTCAGCTTTCAGTGACGTATGAATCTCAATTAAATCAAATACACTTGATTTTCTGGAAATTACAATAAGGAGAAAGCCCAAATGTGCGAATATGAAACCAACTTTACCTCATTTTTTGAGTTTATGACCAAAATACAAAGTGTATGTAAAAGGTGGACGCATTTTAAAACGACCAGACCCTGAGTTTATAAAACCAGTCCATTATGTTGTTAGCTATAGTTAAATATTAGATGATAAACACAACAGTGAATGAATGTGTTAAGGTAAATCTCTTTAGTGCATATCGATAGTAAAAGTCGATAGTTCACTCCCTACCTGTGTGTGTGGTGCTGATTGCTAAAAGGTGAGTTGTGTGTGTGTGTGTGTGTTAACGTTACCTGTGAGCTCCAGGACTGACGAGAGGAAAAACACCAGTAAAACAAGCGAAAAGCAGGTCACACGCCAACTTCGCATGGCTTTTTAAATATCCTGTAAACTCCTTACAGTAGGTTGATAAGGTGTAATAAAGAGTGCGCCATGGACACGAGTTTACCTCAGAGAAGAGAAAGCAGCTTCTTCCTGGTTTTTGCGACAGACTTCCAGGTTAGTCATCCATATGTCAATCCCGTGAATCCTCAACAAAGCATGCAAATAGACTCCCAACCTCGTGCTCACATCCACTGAAAAACTAGGTCTATTGAGAGTAAATAGTAGCAATAATTTAACTGCTTGTCTTTAAAAGTATAATAATAATCTGTCAAATAATAAGAAAACGACTTGTGGGAAAGTAGCAGTCCCACATGATAAGCTACTGTAGTAGTATTGTAATAGTATAGTGTTTTAACCATAGCAGCTGCACTGTATAGTGTTCACAACACTTTGTTAACGAATGCTACAGCATACTGTAATGATAAATACTGTTAGGCTAGTTTTTATTACTGTAAAATGTGGATTAATTCAAGTATTTGACTCATATGGTTTAAAACACCATCATATTTACTTTAAATAATTATAATAATTCAAGTATTTGACTCGTATGGTTTAAAACACCATCATATTTACTTTAAATAATTATAATAATTCAAGTATTTGACTCGTTTGGTTTAAAACACCATCATATTTACTTTAAATAATTATAATAATTCAAGTATTTGACTCGTATGGTTTAAAACACCATCATATTTACTTTAAATAATTACAATAATTCAAGTATTTGACTCGTATGGTTTAAAACACCATCATATTTACTTTAAATAATTATAATAATTCAAGTATTTGACTAGTATGGTTTAAAACACCATCATATTTACTTTAAATAATTATAATAATTCAAGTATTTGACTCGTATGGTTTAAAACGCCATCATATTTACTTTAAATAATTATAATAATTCAAGTATTTGACTCGTATGGTTTAAAACGCCATCATATTTACTTTAAATAATTATAATAATTCAAGTATTTGACTCGGATGGTTTAAAACACCATCATATTTACTTTAAATAATTGTAATTATTCAAGTATTTGACTCGTATGGTTTAAAACACCATCATATTTATTTTAAATAATTATAATATATATATTTGTAAATGTTTTTTCTTTTTAATTTTTGCATATCCATGTGAAAACAACACTACTCTGCTTCTTTATATTGAGTATTTTATGGTATTTGAAATGTAAATAATACAAACATACAATTAAATGCCAAAATCACCACATATAAATGTTTGCTTGATTAATTTGTCTACATGAAATATTTTATTCGCATAAAATATTGATTATCACAATTATATAGCAACTAAATGTATGAAGGGGACGAGGGTAAACCTATCAAATCTGTATGTAAGACATTTTAGCTTGACCTTCACTGTATATGAGTGTATTTAGGGTCATTAAAAAGTGTACAGGTTATATATTTTAGATTTTCTTAATTAAATGTGACAGTAAAAGCGCTCATAAACAGAAGAGCAACAAACTAGATGTCCTGCAGATGGCGCTGTGTGACATTATAACTTTAGACGATTGCACAGAGATGTCCAAAGTTGGCCTATGGTAACCTTTGATTTGGCCCCCCATCCCATCTGAGAAGAATGATCAAATCTGATGTAACCTTTCGTTTGTTTGTTTTGTTGTTAGAAGCTAACTGAAATGAAATGTTTCAATTAAATGCTGTAAATAAATTAGATTTAAGTTTAACGCTCACACTGTCAGGTGATGGATAGAGGACAATGCAGAGACTTTGATGAGCAAATCAAGAGACAGACAGATTCTGCTTGACTTGTGTTTTCAGCATTGAACTCCACTGTTTATTGTTATGTTTTTATTGCAATAAGTTTCTAAAAGTTGTTGCAGGGTGACGCAGTGGTGCAGTAGATAGTGTTGTTGCCTCACAGCAAGAAGGTCGCTGGTTCGAGCCTCGGCTGGGTCAGTTGGCGTTTCTGTGTGGAGTTTGCATGTTTTCCCTGCGTTCGCATGGGTTTCCTATGGGTGCTCTGGTTTCCCCCACAGAGACATGTGGTACAGGTGAATTGCGAAGGCTAAATTGTATAGTGTATGGATGTTTCCCAGAGATGGGTTGCGGCTGGAAGGGCATCCGCCGTGTAAAACATGCTGGATAAGTTGGCGGTTCATTCCGCTGTGGCAACCCCAGATTAATAAAGGGACTAAGCCGAAAATAAAATGAATGAATGAAGTTATGCTGCATTAATTAATATGATTTAAAGTATTTTTTTAATATTATGAAATAAATTAGGAAATTACCCATGGCAACTTTAATGTATAATAGTTGGTATATGGTGGTATAGTTGTAATATGGTTTATTTTCCTTCGCCCGACAGCTCATAATGATATTTGTTTTTTGGCCCTTTATCAGAAAAAGTTTGGGCACCCCTGCAATAGCACAATATTTCATTGTGAAAATTTAAGAAGTTTTCAACTGCGCACGCCAGGAATACATGAGCGCGTCACGCTGCTTGTGCCTTCATTATAAATGACAAACTAGAGCGTGGACCACTGCTGTAGCGTGTATCTGCTCTGCAAGTGCCATGCGCCTCTTTCTCTAGTTCTGTGCCAATTGAATTGATTTTTAGCAGCTGATGGTGCGATGCACTAAAGTAAACATTCAGAGAACAGCCAATGCTGATCACATCGGTGTTATCGTATACGTCAGGATTAAAATTGTATTCATTTCTTTCATAATTCAGCAATTCCTCCATGTACCACTGGAAGTAAGCTTGCGTACCGATAGTGGTGGTACATGTACCACAGTTTGAGAACCACTGTTGTAGGCTATGCAAATATGCATGGCAGTCATCAATATAAACTCATTTGCATATTTACGGTGAAATACAAACAAAGAAATAAAGAGTGAATATGACACTTGAGCTTTGCAAAACCTTCGCAATGATATATATATTTATTTTAGAATCTATCGATACTACAAATAACAATATTGACAGATCTATAAAGTATAAAGCTTATACAAATTAGTTCATGTTTACAAATGGATTGCCTGTCAGCTTGTTCCTCAAACTATAATTGAGTTCTCAACATTACTGTCTAATAACATTATATAATAATTCATACAAACAAATATACACACACACACAAATATCAGGAGGAAAAAACACTGGAATATGTTTCGTATAATAACATACCCACTAATAAGAGTGTTAAAAACTCTTTAGGCGCTTCCTCCTGAGACACATACTCCATTTTTTTTTTATTCAAATGCTAAAAACACTAGAAATCAGTCTGATAAAAACATTACAAACATTTGAAATGACATTTAAATATCACCGGCGTTTCTATTACAATCGGTTTATGAAAGCAAATCTAGAGCTAATAAAATACCTCGATCCATCCAGGAGATAGCAGCAGTTTCAAACACTGGTAAAGCAGAAGCATGACACGGTTTGCCACTAAAAGCGTTAGATGTTTGCCAGCAGGATTCCTTTATTATTAGGGATGATTTCAGTATCGCTTTACGATAACAGTGCATGCATAATGACGTACTTATACACTCTCAGAAATAAAGGTACAAGAGCTGTCACTGGGGTGGTACCTTTTCGAAAGGTACATATTTGTAATTAAAAGGTATATATTGGTACCTCAGAGGTACTTTTTTGTACTTCTTTGGTACTAGTATGTACCCTTGAGGTATTAATAAGTACCCTTTAAGTACAAATATGTACCTTTCACAAAGGTACCACCCCAGTGACAGCTCTTGTACCTTTATTTCTGAGAGTGTACAGTGCTCAGCATATGTGAGTACAGCCTGAAAATGAATATTTGTTCCCATTTCTCAGTGAATATAGGCGATGTATTTTGGTGCATTTGAACAAAACAGATTTATTAAACAGATATATTTATTAAAATTATATTTTAGTAACAAAACACCATTAGAAATGGAAAGATAATACATTTAAATTCATGCAAAATATTGCTAAAATAAACCACAACCTACAAAATGTCAACAAAATTGTATATATTTTGGTTTCTTTTGTTTTCTGCAATTTTAGAAACTTTTATTTAATATTTTTCCCCTAACATATAAATTTGGGCTGCTAATTTTTAGATCATTATTGTAAGTTATTTATTAGATGAGCTCCAGATTTGGCTTCAGCACTGACTAATCTAATATATATGCACAAATATAATATTGTAAAGCATCCTATAGAAAATATGAACTCAACTGAGAGATTTGTGGGGGGTGTACTCATATATGCTGAACACTGTATGTAAACGTTACATTATAGTGAATTAATGATGAGTTAGGCATGCGCTAATCAAGATCTAACATGTGAATAATGACCAGGGCCAGACAGAATCTGCAGACAGTTTTTTGCCATTTCTGCACAGCATTTTGTAAAGATTTTGGGAGTATCATAACTAAAAATGTAATAAATGAAATAAAAATGATATGTTTTTAATTTATTTAAGTAAATAAATAACTTATTATTTATTGTTTACAATGCAAAATCTCATTAGATCCACTTATTTGGTAAACTAAGCAAGTCTTTCATATAACATCTCTACTAAAAGACAGAACATATTACTTTGCAGACTGTATTGTAAATAAATAAGTTTCATATTAGTCAATAATATTACTGAAATTAATTTAACAACTGAATAAATATAAGTTTACACAAGTAAACTAATAGACTCAATTATTGGTGAAAAATCTGCAGATTTCTGCACAAGCAGATTTTGCGTGGGCCTAATAATGACTACAATTACTTGTTAGTACATCATTAGTTAATGTATTAATTAATACTTTAGTTTAAGCTGAATGTAAGCAAGAATATTCATTAATAAGGGTGAGATGAATCACAATGAAGTTTATTATTAACTGTTCGTGACCTTTAGATTTTATTTAATTTGTCAGTTTAAGTATGTTACAGATATACTATTAGATTTAAGGATGTGGATATGGTATAAATATATTTAAGCTGTAGAAAAAGTCAGATCCAATTAGTTCAATCCTGTGAGATAGGTTTATTTAATATTCTGCTGTAAAATTGAGGCTCTTCACAATAGATAAGAAGCCTTTTAAACACGTTGGGTTTGTTAATATTATTATATCAGTCTCATTTAAGTTTAACTAACATATCAATCACACAACGTTTATTTGTTCAGTTATGTTAGAAGTATGGGATCCAACTGAATGGAAATGTTATATGCAATCAGAATGCATCTTATTGTGAGGTCTAGATATTATTTTGGGTGCGTCTCTTCTGATTCAAACCAAGGGTAGAAAACTGGGTCACACTTTATTTTTGATGGTCAGTTTGTTGAGTTTAAGTTACATTGCATCTACGTGTCAACTAATTCTCATTAGATTATAAGTAGACTGTTAGGGTTTGGGTTAGTGTAAGTTGACATGTACTTGCAAAGTTTCTTCTAGTCAGTTAAATGTGTGTTAAAGGAGCAGTATCAGCAGATATTAAGCAGACAGTCTACTAATACTCAAATGCACCATCAAAATAAAGTCTTACCAAAAAAACTGATACGTTGTAGTCTTTTTCAGCCATTTTGGTTCAGTTTCACACAAAACCAACTGCTCTGAACTGAACCAGTTGAAATGAACCAAAAAGCAGTCATGTGACAACATCCAATCACATGAATTTCCTGAACTGCATTTCGACTGGTCAGAATTAACAACACAATCTCACGGCAGTTCGTAAATTTTTGATTTAGTGGCTAATTCGTATGAATTCGTACGATCTAATTCGTACATTTTCGTACGATTTGCTCATCCCCCAATGACGGTTGGGTTTAGGGGTGGGGTTAGGTGCCACGCCTCCTTTTTAAAATCGTATAATTTCGTACGACTGAACTCGTACGAATTCGTACGAATTAGCCACTAAACTGACAAAACGTAAAATACTTACGTTTTCTCATGAGATCAGGCTGGAATTAACGAGCGTGAAACTCAAGTGCACAACACACGGAAGTAAACGCCTCCATGTTTTCTGCGACCTGCCATAATTGAGGTAAAGAGTCAAAGAAAACGTTTTCTCATCAAACCAAACGAATCTCGATTCTTATCAAACGAACTAAGATGAGGCAGGTGTGGAAGCACCCTAAAAGTGCAACTTAACATGCGCTACTAGGTCATGACTTCACTTGGAGGGGCACGTTATTATTAACTCATTCTCGTGAACTCCTGTGTTTAAACTGTTCATTATGGCTAGTTACGGTTCTTTACAGAAAGGGCTTATTTACATCGTTTTTTCCATCTTAATGCGCTACATTTCTATGGTTTTTCAATGTAAACAAACATATGTTTCTTTATTTAACCAGATAAAAAAACCCATTGAGATCAAGATCTCATTTATAAGGGTGACCTGGCCAAGAGGTCCGCAACACACGACTTACGAAAAAATAAAATATAATAATAATAATATTATTAATAATAAATAGAAAATCAATATAGTATAAAAATACAGTTCAGTTGCTCAACATGCACTTGATGGCTATTATGTTTGAGCACTGTTCATGAGTTGTTAAGAATTACTTCATAATAATGAGCCCCGTCAAGTAAAGTCATGACATAATGATACATTAACAGGTCATGAGTTGGTCAAGTTGTATTCATTCATTCATTTTCTTTTCAGCTTAGTCCCTTTACTAATCTGGGGTCGCCACAGCGAAATGAACTTATCCAGTATATGTTTTACACAGTGGATGCCCTTCCAGCTGCAACCCATCACTGGGAAACACCCATACACACTCATTCACACACATACACTATGGACAATTTATCTCACCCAATTCCCCTATAACGCATGTCTTTGGACTTGTTGGGGAAACCAGAGCACCTGGAGGAAACCCCCACGCAAACACAGGGGGAACATGCAAACTCCACACAGAAATGCCAACTGACCCAGCCGAGGCTCGAACCAGCGACCTTCATGCTGTGAAGCGCTACCCACTGCGCCACCCGGTCAAATTGCACTTTTCTTTAATATTCTTTCTCACAGAGCGAGTTAAATGTAGCTTAAACTAAAACAGCTACTTTAATTAACAAACATGAAGAGTATTTAAAGTGGCCATGAAAAGGAAGATAAGATAAGGCGGTGCATGATTTCATCCACTGGATTGTTGAAAGATTGGCATTGCTAACAAAATGAAGAAAGATTCATTTCTGAATTCATGAATCAACTCAGAGCAGAAATGAGACACGCTCTGATAGTCACACCCCTAAAAGACAGAGATGACCTCGCCCTAAATGCATTCCGTGTGACCAGACGTGAAGAAAAGTTGTTTGGAGGGGGGGTTATGGTATTTGATAAAACATTCAAATTAATTTTTACAAAATAATGAAGGGCACAGACTAACACTACTAGGCTATAAACCTTAAAATATAAAAATAAGAAGAGCAGATTTAAATTTAATGCCGACATTAATGTAGGAACCATTATTCACACATGAACCATTATTCATGTGACTCACTTTGTTCTTATAGCGCATGCCTTAACTCATCATTCGTTCATAATAACGTTTAGTTTAGCTATTAAGACATCATTATGTATGTACTGTTATTGTAAAGTGTTCCCATGAGTTCAGCTGCTCCATTACCTCGGCCTTCTCTGCTCCATTCCGTTAGGCAGAAATCCCGCGATTATGGGCACCGGCCATATGAGGGCAGCGACGCTCCATATGATGATGACCAAAGTCATGAAACAGGCCACCAGCGTGGACTCGATGGGTTTGCGGTTGAGCCTCCAGCTCCGGTCCCCTTTCAGCTCGTCCAGCGCGAAATCCACGCAGCAGAAATGCACCGAGTCTCCGGTCTGCGGCCCCTCTGACCGGCCGCGTCTGAACCTCCGGTATCTGGACAGCCCGCATCCGACGCACAGCCTGAACTCCTGCTGGCCGCCCGTGACGCCCAGGTGCTCGATGTACACCGGTGAGATCGCCCGGTTGAAGGCGGCGGAAAAAAACGCCTTTCCGTGGTTGTTGGTGGTGTACAGGAGCACGTCGCACTGGAAGCCGAAGTTGCTGTCCCAGCGCGCCACGAGTTTGGTCGGCAGCCTCTCCACGCTCACATTGCACTGCGAGGAAGCTTCGGGCTCCTCCACCGACCTCTTCGAGTATCCCACATCCACCTCCAGGCTGGCCAAGAACCTGCCAGAGGAGTTGATGGGCGGCAGCAGCAGATCCTCGTCGCTCCAGCCGTGGGAGCAGCGCGCGGGAGCGGACAGCGCCAGCAGCAGCAGCAGCAGCAGCGCGGCGGGGATGCTCAGCATGGCAGAGCGCGCGGTTCCTCCAGGCTCATGGTGCTCCTTCTGTCGCGCTTAGATGCCGAGTAGCTCGCCGTGTTCCTGCGCCATCGGTCAGGCGTGTGAATGTGTCCGTTTCCGTGCGGAGTGACCGAGAGCACCGCGCTCTGCTGTGCGTAAAGCAGATCTGCTCCTCCAGCTGGTCGCGTGACGAGCTGTGCTCATCTGCAGCTCAGTCCTCTGCTGACAGTGTGACAATGTGGGCTCGCGGAGATCACTTCACAACCTCTAGCTGTGCTTTAGGTAATGACCCATCATTTCTGGAACTATTTGAGTCAGAACTCTACAAATGGAGCATGTGTTTCAATAGTTTTACAAACTTTCAAACAAATAATTATTGAGCACTCGGAAAATAAATGAGGTTTGTGGCTTGTTCAAACTACTTAAAGTGAGCTGAAACAACACAATTCTTCTTTTTGGACTTGGTAGTTGTTCAATCCACTTGAATATTTGAAAAATAATAAGTTAACTTAATTCCTTCATGTTGTCCCAACACAAATCAATTATGTTGAACCCAGCATGTTTCACAGTGTAAAGCAATTTAAGAAATAAATGATATTTGCTGTTTGTTCAAACTTAATCAAATTGAGCTGAAACAACACACTGAGTTTTTTTACGGGGTGGGGTGGAGGCTTATTTGTTCTGTGTTCAATCCACTTAAATTTGTAAATACTAATAAGTTACCTTTTGTTATAGAGTGTGTGGAACTCGGTATTTATTACAGTGAGGGATACTTCACCCCAAAAATAAAAATCATTCAGCAGCGGCTGAAACCTCTCGTGGTTTCAAATATTGTAATGAGTTTAAACACGAATGAAGATGCTGGCTGATGGCACACACAGAATTACATGGGGGAAGTTTACTATCAAAGTCAATGGGGGTAGCATCAACCAGCATTCTTCAAAATAACTTATTTGGTGTTCAACAGAAAGAATTCAACTCAGATAGGTTTTGAAAAGTTAAAGAGTGATTAAATGCTGTTTCAGCTATATTTTTATAATATTAATGAAACAATATTTGCATTAATGAACGGAGCTTTAAACATAGAAATGTGGAGTTTTTAGAAATACAAAATTTGCTTCAAGTCTGCATTTTAAGGGTTTCATGGAGAGTCCCTGACTGTAAACCTCACATGACCCTGACCACAAAACCAAAACACCAAGAGTCTTGCATTGGTCTATTTGTAGGAATAGTTAGCAATAGATTGTACACTCTCAGAAATAAAGGCACTCGAGCTGTCACTAGGGTGGTACCTTTTGAAAAGGTACACATTTGTACTTGAAGGGTTCATATTATTGGTACCACAAAAGTATATATTAGTACCTTCAATTTTTAAGAGGAACACTTTTGTGCTTTTTAGATACTAATATGGACCCTTGAAGCATTAATATGGTACAAAATTTGTACCTTTTCAAAAGGTACCACCCCAGTGACAGCTCGCGCACCTTTATTTCTGAGAGTGTACGAGTCAAAATGATACACTGTTTATGCCAAAAAATAATTAGAATATTATGTAAAGGCATACATAATAAGATAATACTATAAATCAAAATGTATCATATAGATACAGTTGAAGTCATAATTATATATATTTATAAATATTTCCCAAATGATGTTTAACAGAGCAAGGAAATTTTCATAGTACGTCTGATAATATTTTTTCTTCTGCAGAAAGTCTTATTTGTTTTATTTGGGCTAGGATAAAAGCAGTTTTTAATTGTTTAAAAGCCATTTTAATGTCAATATTATTAGCCCCTTTAAGCTATATTTTTTTCGATAGTCTACAGAACAAACCATCGTTATACAGTAACTTGCCTAATTACCCTAATCTGCCTCGTTAACCTAATTAACCTAGTTAAGCCTTTAAATGTCACTTTAAGCTGTATAGAAGTGTCTTGATGAATATCTAGTCTAATATTATTTACTGTCATCATGACAAAGATAAAATAAATCAGTTATTAGAGATGAGTTATTAAAACTATTATGATTAGAAATATGCTGAACAAATCTTCTCTCCGTTAAACAGAAATAGGAAAAATATTAGAAGAAAAAATATTGTCAGACATTCTGTGAAAATTTCCTTGCTCTGTTAAACATTCATTCATTTTCTTTTCGGCTTAGTCCCTTTATTAACCCTTTATTATTCATTAAACTTCAACTGTATATGTAGATATTACATGAAACATAACGTCATGAAACAATGTTCTGGAAAAGTCATGGAATTTTAGTAGTAAATGAACCCTGCATTTACCTAATAGGACATTTAATATTATAGGACATTTATCTTTTTAACATCACATTACAGAACCTGAATAACCAACAGAATGATCCGTATTTTAAAGTGTTTTTGGCTATTTGCATTATTACTGTTATGATTATATAACCAGTGTCCATCTCAAAATGACAATAATATCGCTTATCGCAACAATTTCTGTGACTAAATCGCACAACAAAAATTCCCTATCATGACTGGACTAGTTAAAACATGTATTTTTAAAACCCTTGATTGATTTTTTTACTTAATTAAAACTTGGCATATGTAACACCTGCTAGAAACAGGCTCTGCACCTGTGTCCTGAGGGAACACCCAACTAAATATTCATATATTTATGGACCTGTCACCTTGGGTATAAAAACGAGGCATGTGAAGCTCACCACTGCTTCATCTTAATACTGTGAACTTTAGACCGAACATCAATGCACTTATCAGTATTAGTACAGACTATTTTGATGACAGTTCACTTTCAATGACGACGAGATAATCAGCCTTCATGTAAACATCATAATCGAGCTCAAATGTAATTTCAATTGGATCGGAAGGGGTTTTAAAACAGTATCAATCCCCTACGACTTTACTTTAGGGAGGTTTAAATGGCTTAATTAGTGTTTGGGATCCGCCTCCTGTTTGATGCGAGAGCCAGACGATGAGCCATTCACATTACCTTACATTTGCACCTAAAAGAGGAACTCCTGTCCGCCCGCATGTGTTTAAAGCAGGGCAGATCATTCATCCTCTCACCTTGTGTTTCCCTTTCTTTCACACACACACACACAGAGTCCAAATTCCCAAATACTGGCCTCTGAAATGAAACACGCTCCACACAATGTGGCAGCGAACAGAGGGGGACAAAATGTAAATGACTTTCTTGTTCATTAATTATGCTATAAAAATGTAAATTGCTCCAGTGCCAAAAATGCTAATGGGACCAAGATAAAAGCCTCCTTTGTCAAAGCAGAATGTATGAAAGATTCAGAACATTTCTTTTCTTTTTAAAACCAAGACAAAGAGAAAGGCATTTGTCGATTCTAGTTCGTTCTCTTTTTTTCTGACATGAAAACGCAAACACACACTTACACCTGACTTGCTGTAATTAGGTATCGGCTGCCATTTGTTTCCTTCCTGCCAGTTCAAGTTCCTGTAGATTATAGCTCCTAGATGGATCAATAGCTGCTTTTTTAGTGTCCGCCAGTGCTTAAAACAGGCCGGACGGAGCCAAGAGAGCAGGCAGAGATGCTTGTTTCCAAAAGATTCAATGTTTTGAGGGATAACTCTGACATACAGAGCTACTTCGACAGACATTAGGACTCAAAGACAGTCTTTTATACAGTTGAAAGCAGATTTATTAGCCCCCCTGTATATTTTTCCCCAATTTCTGTTTAACGGAGAGCAGATTTCTAATCATAATAGTTTTAACAACTCATTTCTAGTAACTCATTTCTTTGTCATGATGACAGTAAATAATATTAGACTACATATTCTTCAAGATACTAGTACACCAATACACACTCATTCACACACAAACCCTGAAAGGGTCAGTTTCAGAGAGTTATAAAACCAGTGGTGTAGTCCTTGCTATACGCAAGTATACTCAGTATGCTTACTTTTTTCTACGAGCTGTTTGGGTATTACCACTTCTTAGGATCAATAATTACGTATACCCTCGGTATACTCACTTATTTTTCTGATTAAACTTCCCTAATTTTGTGTATTATATATATATATATTTATATATAATATTCTTTGTTTACCCCAAAAGAATCTGTTCCTGATCTGCCCTAAAATGAAAATCCTAAAATCGCCCCTGTACAACAGTATTTCACATTTGTCTTAATCGTGTCTACCGCTACAGCGAACGACACTATATAAAACACTAAAAATGATGAGGAAAAGACTACTCATAAATTGCATAACAATATGCGATTTAAAAGGGTAACTACTAGTATAAAATAGCGACAACAGAAGACAGACACCTAATAGTTTGGTTTAAAACAAGCACGCATGAATGTAACAATCAAACAAAATGTCTGATTGATGTTTAAACTATTGATGTTCAAGACTATTAGCTAAACATAATTCATTAAATGGGATTAGACTGTCGGCGCAATAGCCTAGTGGTTAGCGCGTCGACATATGGTGCAGTAGCACGTCAGGGCGTCACGAGTTCGAATCCCGGCTCGAGGACATTTCTCTACCCTACCCCCCTCTCTCTCTCCAACTTCGCTTCCTGTCCTAAATACTGTCCTATCTAATAAAGGCAAAAATAGCCAAAAAATAAATCTTTAAAAAAAAATGGGATTAGACTATTGGCGTCTCCCTTTAAAACGAATACATTTGTTTAATCTGTTTTTCTTTTTAAATGAATAGTTTTCCCTAAAAAATTTAAATTATTATCATTTACTCAACCTTTACTTGTTCCAAACCGGTTTGTCTTTTTTTTTCCTTCTGTTGAACCAGCCTGATCTCACGAGAAAACGTAAGTATTTTAAGTTTTGTCAGTTTAGTGGCTAATTCAGTCATACGAGTTCTGTCGTACGAAATTGTACGATTTTAAAAAGGAGGCGTGGCACCTAACCCCACCCCTAAACCCAACCGTCATTGGCGGATGAGCAAATCGTACGAAAATGTACGAATTAGATCATACGAATTCATACGAATTAGCCACTAAATCAAAAAGTTACGAATTGGCGTGAGATTGTGTTGGTATTTCAGTAATTGGTAACATCGGAGACTGTAAGGGTCTGTATGTGTTTATATATGTTTATTTATTTATTTTATATAATCGTCGACGTTGATCTGCAGTTATAATCAAATCATGTTCATAGAATGGTTAGTAATGAACATTTATACAGTGTTTATGTGTGTAAAGCATCTGTTTTATGAGAAGTGCTGCTCATATGATATGTGAACGACCCGTACAGCTTTACTTTGACATTTCCTCGATAGAGAATGACATCGACTGAAACTTTCTGTCGTACACCACGCACACCATTGGCACCCTTTTGCTAGTGGAAACGCAAGCCTGATATAGGTGACCTGCACTGGCTCGTACCGCACCACTCAGTGGAAACGGGCCAGTATACACACTCAGGGAGACCTACATCTTGTCAAAAGGAGCACAATAGGTTTCCTTTAAAGTAAATAATCACATTTTACAGTGTAGTGTGTGTGTGGTACAGATTCGTCTTGCTTCTTTTGAGACGAATAATTGCAAAGTAACCTCTGTAAACCACTAGCCACAGTAGCCGGTGAGCAAAGTTAATCTGCAGCCCTGCTCATATCTAACGCACTTTCCAACATTACCACTGAATGTGAAGCTGCTCTGATTAGTACAAGCGCTGCATGAATAAGCGTGACTGGACTTGGTGTTACCTGAAATTAAACCGCCAGACTCGAGATGCGTCCCCTTGTGTACGGCAGCTCGATCCAGCATCTTGGAGGCAGCCAAATGATCAGGACGCTAATTAGTAATGTTAATGAATAAGAAGGAGGAAGGGGAAAGGGCAGGGAGATGAGACTGATGCGCACGCAGGGGAGAGAAGGAGCTGTCAGCGTGATAATCCACAGCGACTGTGATGGAAAACATCAAAAACACTGATTACAGATCACACACACATGCAGAGGACATACAAAGAGTCTTTGGGTAACCGTTTAAACTGGAGACCAATTTTCACCTTTAGCTAGATGATCGTTTGCTTGCGTATTGGGTGTTTATTAGTACTTTATAGCACACATTCAATTCAATTCAATTCACCTTTATTTGTATAGCGCTTCTACAATGTAGATTGTGTCAAAGCAGCTTCATTTAGAAGATCATAGTGAATAGGAACAGTGTAGATCAGTTTGTAGTGTTTAAGTTCAGTTCAGTTTAGCTCAGTTCAGTGTGGTTTAATAATCACTACTGAGAGTCCAAATATTGAAGAGCAAATCCAACGATGCGCAGCTCTACAGATCCCGAACCATGCAAGCCAGTGGCGACAGCGGAGAGGGAAAAAAACTTCACTAATGGCGGAAGTGAAGAAAAAACCCTTGAGAGAAACCAGGCTCAGTTGGGCACGACCATTTTAATTTCTCCACTGGCCAAACGTCTTGTGCAGAGCTGCAGTCTCAGCGGCGGAGGCTGGAAGCTGGCCTCAGCGAAGACTCGTCTGTCTCTGGAGCGTCACAGGAATCAGTCTCATGTTCTCCACTCCTCCATGACCACCACAGTAGCTGCTCAGGATACGGCCTGGTCCAGGATATGGAAACCTTGGGATCATCTCTTCATTGGTCTTGGATCGAATCAGTGACTCTGCATAGTCTGAGGGCCTCAGGAAGAGTATCCCCAGGTGGAAATGGAGAATAAAGAAAATAATTAGCGTAGCTGATGTTCACAGTGTATATCAACAAGATGCAGAACCTGTGTGGAAGCCCCCTAAGTGGTGCACTAAGTGTATGCTTTACTGAACAGATAGGTCTTTAATCTAGTTTTGAATTGGGAGAGTGTGTCTGAGCCTCGGACGTTATCAGGAAGGCTATTCCAGAGTAGCCTTCTCACATCAATGCATTGTCATCTTTATACATCTTGAAGATACAAGATGTGCAGCACCTGAAACTTCGGATACTGGAAGCCTGCGCTGGGGTTTCTCCTGCGGTGTTGCTATCAGTGTGTGAAGAGTGGGAGAGGAGGAGAGCATTGACAATGGGCAGCACACTGAATGCATTTTCAAAGCAGAACATCTGTTTTTCAGATGAACAAGAATGCTCGCATGTTTCTGAAATATCTGCGAATATATTATGGTGTTTTCATGCTTTAGAAGAGTCAAAGACTTACATACAGCACCTTTAATGACAGTCTTATGAATGCCACCTCAAGTAAAGCGTTCGATTTAACTCAGCTTAATCGATTTGTGTTGGGACAACATGAAGGGATTGTGTGGAACCCAGCGTTTCCTTTGTTCCAGAAATTGTACAAACCACATTGTGCAAATTCAATCGGCACCTCTGAGCATGTTTTCTCCTGAGATGCGGTTGGAGAAGATGATAATGTTGATCCATCACTGCGAGCACACGGCTAAACAGAAGAGGAAAGTGAAGGAAATGAGGAGCAAGATTTAATCTCAGACTCTGACTTCATTGTGTTGAAGCCCGAGGCTCTGCTGACGGTCATTCATCAGAGAGATCACACCGGTGCCCGCGGCCCCAGAGGAGACGCCATCAGGAAATAAGATCCGGGAAATGGGCATCTCACATAATTATAACCCTGAACAAGAGATCTTCATAATGGAGCCGGAGGATCCGCTCACGTCTGTACAGGTTGCTTCTGTATTAAAACACACTGCTGGAGTTTAGAAAGAAAAGAGGATGTTTTTAATCAGTAATGTTTGTTAGACTGTAAAAAAACATCCGAACATGTGCAGTTTTCCATCTTCTGTGATTCGTGTTTTTATGTTTGTTATTTTTCTCTTAATTTATTTCTGCTTTTCCATTACATTATGGGACCCTGATCTTTCTTACAGCAACTTGAGGAGTTTGAAAAAGTTGTTAATTATTTATTAATGTTTATTATTAATGTTAATATTAATTATTATTATAATGTTATTAGTTAATCTTTATTAATTATTTATTAATGTTTATTATTAATGTTAATATTAATTATTATTATAATGTTATTAGTTAGTCTTTATTAATTATTTATTAATGTTTATTATTAATGTTAATATTAATTATTATTATAATGTTATTAGTTATTCTTTATTAATTATTTATTAATGTTTATTATTAATGTTAATATTTATTATTATTATAATGTTATTAGTTAGTCTTTATTAATTATTTATTAATGTTTATTATTAATGTTATTATTAATTATTATTATAATGTTATTTGTTGATCTTTATTAATTATTTATTAATGTTTATTATTAATGTTAATATTAACTATTATTATAATGTTATTTGTTAATCTATTAAATAGTTATTAATGTTTATTATTAATATTAATATTATTATCGCAATGCTATTAGTTACTTTTTATTAATTATTTATTAATGTTTATTATTAATGTTAATATTAATTATTATTGCAATGTTATTAGTTAGTCTTTATTAATTATTAATGTTTATTATTAATGTTAATATTAATTATTATAATGATATTTGTTGATCTTTATTAATTATTTATTAATGTTTATTATTAATATTAATATTAATTATTATTACAATGTTATTAGTCTTTATTAATTATGTATTAATGTTTAATATTAATTATTATTACAATGTTATTTGTTAGTCTTTATTAATTATTTATTAATGTTTATTATTAATGTTAATATTAATTATTATCACAATGTTATTTGTTAGTCTTTATTAATTATTTATTAATGTTTATTATTAATGTTAATATTAATTATTATTATAATGTTATTAGTTAGTCTTTATTAATTATTCATTAATGTTTATTATTAATGTTAATATTAATTATTATTGCAATGTTATTTGTTGATCTTTATTAATTATTTATTAATGTTTATTATTAATGTTAATATTAATTATTATTATAGTGTTATTAGTTAGTCTTTATTAATTATTTATTAATGTTTATTATTAATGTTAATATTAATTATTATTACAATGTTATTTGTTAGTCTTTATTAATTATTTATTAATGTTTATTATTAATGTTAATATTAATTATTATTACAATGTTATTTGTTAATCTTTATTAATTATTTATTAATGTTTAATAGTTTAACGTGTTTCCCAGTGATGGGTTGCAGCTGGAAGGGCATCCGCTGTGTAAAACATATGCTGGATAAGTTGGCGGTTCATTCCGCTGTGGTGACCCCTGATTAATAAAGGGACTAAGCTGAAAGAAAATGAATGAATGAATATACATTTTCAAGCACGTAGCATCCAGGCTTGCAATCTCAGTTTAAAGTGATTTATTGTCTGGGTTGGTGTTGTTTATGATGCTACGAAAACCTTAAGCTGTCAGTTATTGTACAGACTTATTCCTCTTCATATTATTTCTTAAACATTATATCATTTTTTAAATTCCTATAATGTTAATAAAAGTCACTTTGTTAAGCCGTAGAGTTGAATTTTTGAGAGGATTTTTAAAATGGCGGCTCTATTGACGCATTCCTTCCAATAGACAGTGTATACGACATCTAAATGTCTATGCTATCAACATCGCAAACTGTATTCTGCAAACTCTCAGACACACAAAGGCTTTCAGTTGGGTATAAATGAAAACAAATCTAATCACGAAGGGCGATTTCACCACAGTTTGACTTTTCTAAACACATGACAAAGCCTCTGTGTGTGAGACTATATGAGTGACCTTACAGTACAGGCATTATTGCTCGGTTTGGTTCGTTTGCTGTGAAATGGAGCTTGTGCTGCACAAATCGAAATAATTTCAACAGAAAACCAATCTGCAACTGAGAGATAAAAAGGTTGCTAAGGTAACAGTGAGAAACATCCAGATCTTCGCAGTCACTCATTCTAATGCAAAAGGTGAGGAAAATCCTGTTATGATGAGAGAATGCTGTAATCAAATACAGACAAATGAAATATAGCCTCAAGCAGCAATCATCGCTGAAGAGTGCAATGATGTTTTCGCATATAATGTGATTCTTACAGCAGTCCATCCCAAATCTTAAACGGTTTGGCACAGCAAAAACAAACCTTCTGTATTTGCTATCATAAGAAATGTGGTGTAGCCATGTCTATTTGTCATATAGTAATAAACCCTGCTGAAAAACCAAGCTTAAACCAGCCTAGGATGGTTGGCTGGTTTTAGCTGGTTGACCAGCCTGGTTTTAGAGGGGTTTTGGCCACTTTCAGGCTGGTGTCCAGCCTGGTCTTGGCTGGTCAGGCTAGGAAAAATGACCAGCTAAAACCAGCTTGACCAGCCTGGTTTAAGCTGGACATAGCTGGTTTTGGCTGGATTCCCAGCCTGGCCAGGGTGGTCAAGCTGGTTTTAGCTGGTCATCTCCCAGCCTGACCAACTAAGACCAGGCTGGAAAGGGCTGGACACCAGCCTGGAAGTGGCCAAAACCACGCTAAAACCAGGCTGGTCAACCAGCTAAAACCAGCCAACCATCCTAGGCTGGTTTAAGCTGTTTTTTTTTCAGTAGGAAAATCAACGCAAGGTTTGCACATTGAAAATAATAGAGAAACTTAATTAAAATAAACATGCCAGGGGGAGAGCGGGCCACAAACTAACACTTTTTAATTATGGTCAAATAATGAACAAAGTAATGGGGTTAGACAAGCCATGTTATTTACCAACAACACACAAGCCTTCCTACGAATGAGCACTGGTTGTATGATCGCCGGAGCTATTGTTTCTGTGCGGTATTGCCAAAAGTGCCAGGAGTATAAGTGAAGTTTAGTTATAAACTAATTTCGAGAGGATCACGTGCTTATGATTGCTAGCAGCCGGATCCGCATTATCCAATTCTCAATGCACCAATCAGACGACTCCTAAGCTATTACAAATACCCTGGGTTACGTATCACCGCTATCTTCATATTGAAGAATCCCCCCTTCCACCCCTACTCCTCCTTCTTCCTAGATGGGTGACACGGTGGCCCAGTGGTTAGCACTGTTGCCTCACAGCAAGAATGTCTCTGGTTCTAGGCTTTACCAAACCAGCAGACATTTCTGTGCGGAGTTTGCATTTTCTCCCCGTGCTCACGTGGGTTTCCCCCGGGTTCCCCGGTTTCCTCCCACCGTCCAAAAAGCATGCAACTTAAGTTAATTGACTAATCCAAACCGGCACTATAGACATGCTCCTAGTAAAGGGTTATCTCTCAAGAGCAATCACTGGCTGTTCATTGGTTATTACAGCAGGGGTGTTCTCGAGATCTACCTGAGCTCAAACTCCCCTCTCGCCTTGCAACAGGAGGGAGCCCCGGGCTCGAGGATCTTATGAGCTCAGGGCTCTCTCCCAGGACAGCATGCCAAACAAGTTTATAATTAATCATCAGCTAAGTGTGAACTCTTGAAATGTTATTATTTACCCCACCTGCTGGGCAAGTTGTAACAGACAGAGGGCTAGTTGTAACGCATGCTTATAAAAGCAGATTTAACAATTAATTTAAATTCAGTTTACATTCATTCATTCATTCATTCATTCATTCATTTTCTGTTCGGCTTACTCTCTTTATTAATCAGGGGTCGGTTTCCCCAGTGGAATGAACCGCCAACTTATCCAGCATGTGTTTTAAGCAGCGGATGCCCTTCCAGCTGCAACCCATCACTGGGAAACACCCATACACTCATTCACACACATACCTTACAGACAGTTTAGCTTACCCAATTGTAAAAGACAGATTTGGGTTCATTCATTCATTCATTCATTTTCTTTTCGGCTTAGTCCCTTTATTAATCTAGGGTCGCCACAGCGGAATGAACCGCCAACTTTTTTTGTTTTATGCAGCGGATGCCCTTCCAGCTAAACCCATCACCGGGAAACACACATACACACTTATTCACACACTCATACACTACAGACAATTTAGCCTACCCAATTCACCTGTCTTTCACCGCATTCACCGCATGTCTTTGGGCTGTGGGGGAAACCGGAGCACCCAGAGGAAACCCACGAACGCAGGGAAAACATGCAAACTCCACACAGAAATGCCAACTGACTCAGCCGAGGCTCAAACCAGCGACCTTGCTGTGAGGCGACAGCACTACCTACTGCGCCAGATTTGTGTTTAAATATTATTAATTAATTCTAATAATATTAATGGTCTTAAAATTATATTTATTTATTTACATAATTATTTACTTATTCTATTTTTTACGATTAGTATTTTTCCTTTTTAAATTTTAATCATAATAAATAATATATTTATTTTTATCTTATTTTTTTTGCATTTTAGAATTCATAATATTTATCTTTAATTATTCAGATTGAAATACAATGTTGTATCTTATTTTTAATGAATTAAATTATTCATTATTTGACCTTTTTACATTTAAAAAAATATATATTTTTCTCCTTTAGCAATAAACGATGCTTTTGAAGACAATAATAATGATTATATTACAGTAAATCCCAAGATGAACTCAAGATAATGCTCATTTGGTTTATTTTTTTGAGTTACTACTTATATTTATTTGTAATACATTAATGATTTTAATAAAAATGTAAATACTGTTTCACAGCTCATGTCAGTCGTTTTACCTCCAAAAAAAGAAATACTTACAGGTGAGTCTTTTCACTCCACTCCAGCACTTTATCGCTGGTTTAATTTGCCGTTGAGCTGGAATATGTGCTGTTTAAACACATAAGAGTCTCTCACTACGCGGTCTTCTTTAAATTCTGTATTTATAACAAACTTCACGTGTTCTCTCGCCATCGTCATTAGACCCAATGACGTTTCAATAAAGTTCTAGCTGTTTGAACAATATGGCGGCGCCCATGTAGCGGTGTGAATCTGTCAAAGTATATCGCAAAAATGAAGTTTTAAATGGAGATACAAAATCAATAACGCTGAAGAAAAGCTAAATATACCCCCAGCGCTCCAGATGGCTGGTCGATGGTTTTCGCGTAAGTAGACTGTGATCTTTGTTCGCTCTTCTTCATGTATTAGCATCTGACAGTTCACAATATTTGCACATGTTGTGGAATAAACTGCTTAATTTCTGAAAATTATTATTTTTTATGTTGTTAGCAATAACGCAAGGCTACATCACGCGTAGAAATGTTTTAAATTATTATTTATTAATGTTTTAAATGTACATTTTCTTGTACGTTGGTTTGAATCTTTAATACTCATCATGACATTGAGCATTGTGTTATTTACATTGCAGTAAAATAGTTTTGTATTCACACATTCGGACATTCTTCTTAATAATATAATTTCAGATTAAAGTATTATAAATAGTTAAATCATATTAATGACTATCAAACTACACCATTGTTAGCAGTCAAATAAATGCTAATGCGCTAATGTTATGAAGTCATACTAACACATTTAGGACCATGGAGTAAAGTTGGTTTTATATTCGGATATTCAGACATTCCCCTTGATAATATAATTTCATGGCTGAAATGGTATGGATTGAGTGTGTATGGATGTTTCTCAGCTATGGGTTGCAGCTGGAAGGGCATCCGCTGCGTAAAACATATAATGGATAAGTTGGCGGTTCATTCCTCTGTGGCTACCCCAGATTAATAAAAGAATTAATCCGGAAAATATGAATGATTGAATGAATAATAAAAACAATAATAATAATAAGTAAAATTAAAATTTATAAGACAAAATAATAGCAAAATCATAACAATTTTTAAAAACATAACGACAAAATATAAATATAAAAAAGTGTTTTATTGCTTAATAATAATAATAATAATAATAATAATAATAATAATAATAATAATAATACATAACAAATAAAACAAACCAAATAATAACAAAACAAAAGAAAAAAAATTGCTTAATAATATTAATAATAATAATAATAATACATAACAAATAAAACAAACCAAATAATAACAAAACAAAAGAAAAAAATTGCTTAATAATATTAATAATAATAATAATACATAACAAATAAAACAAACCAAATAATAACAAAACAAAAGAAAAAAATGCTTATTATTAATAATAATAATAATAATAATAATAATAATAAATACATATATAATACATATGTAAATCAAATTTTAAATATATGAGACAAAATAATAACAAAATAATAAACCATTATATGAAATATAATGGACAAAAAATTAAAATAAAAAGTATTCCATTGCTTAATAATAATAATAATAATAATAACTATAATAATACATAATAATCATACATAATAATACAAAATATTAATAAATACATAAATAAATGAGAAAATAAAACAAACAAAATAATAACAAAACAAAATTGAAAAATAAAAAGTGTTTTATTGCTTTATAAATAATAATAATAATAATAATACATATATGAATAAAATTTTAATATATATAAGACGAAATAATAAGAAAATGATAACCATTATATGAAAAACATAAGGAAAAAATATAAAAATAAAAAATATTTTATTGCATAGTAATAATAATAATAATAATAATAATAGTAATAATAGATAAATAAAATAAAACAAACAAAACAATAACAAAGGAAAAAACTAAAATAAAATAATGTGAAACATAAAAATAAAATATAAAAATGAATAATAATTTTATTGTTACTGTATTTGCATTTGCATGACGAATCCAAAATGACTTTGATTCTGCAGCATGGTCTAGAATGAATCATAATGAACTAATATTATATTAGTTCATGTAGAAGAAATAAAGCAGCCATTATGTCCCCCCTCCTGCATGCGGTCTCTTTGTACTGGTGAATTATCTGTTTAATGTTTAATGGGACCAATTTAGAAGTTTTTTGTAGGTGTGAAGACATTTGTTTCCAAGGGGACTGGTTGACTGCCACCGAACAGTGTCTCATGTTGCCATAGTTACAGTGAAATATACCCAAGTCTTTGTTTAGTCTGCTGCTCTTCTCTAACAGAACAGATCTGAGCACAATACACCGCATCTACTCAAACTATAGACAAGTTGATCATCTATATTTCACTATATACAGTTGAAGGCTGAATTATTACCCCCCCTGTTTATTTCCCCCCCAATTTCTGTTTAACGGAAAGAATTTTTTTTCAACACATCTCTAAACATAATAGTTTTAATAACTCATTTCTAATGACTGATTTATCTTATCTTTGCCATGATGACAGTACAGTTTCAAGATACTAGCATTTAGCTTAAAGTGACATTTAAAGGGGTGGTCCAGAGTGTATATTTAAGGCTTGGTTGTGTTTATAAGATGCAAAGCAATGTGTGCTCATGCTTCATTTTGATTATATACAGCTACTCCGCTAACATGAAAACGACTGTCATATTTCCTAGTTCCTCTGAAAGGCCCGCCCTCAGGAGGCTCTGATTGGCCAGCTAACATAATGTGCTGTGATTCGCGAATCGGCTCCACGTCATCAGGAAAAGCGTCACGCTCCTACTAGCACACACTTTTGCGCCGTGTAAACAGTGTCAGTCAGATTAGCTGTTAGCAGTATCTGTTTGAGCCGCGAGAGAAACTTTAAATGATTAATCATTTAATAAACAACTTAGATAAACTTAACTATATACTCGGAGAGAACAAAATGACATCTATACTGGCTGCAAAATATTTGTTAAAAATGGCTAATCAACTTATTTTAATAATCTACTCTTTTTATTCTAGTTTTATTCTTATAATTTTTAGCGATATTGTCTATTTTATATATATATATATATTTATTTATTTATTTATTTATTTTTTTATATTTATTTCTCATTTGCTGTACATTTTATTAATGTAATGATGTTAATAAATTACATACTGTATACATATCTAAAATGCTTTGGAAACACTGTAAAAGTCAAGCGAAAAAGGCAATTTTAGATAGAGAGAGGGAGAGAGACAGACTTTACCTGTCAGTGGGTGCACATGGCTCCTAAAATAGCATAAAAGTAAGAGAAATAGTGGATTACTTTTATTTCAGCAGCCTTTTTCAAAACAACTTTGGCCCATTGAAAAGAAAAGGTGTATAACAGTGTCATAATAAATAAAAAATAGTTAAAAATCACATTATTTTTTGTTTGTCGCATGTAGTTGACCATTTATATGAAACGGTGGGCGGGGAGAACCAGCATTAAAGGCACAGGCATCAAAACTGCAACAAGATGCTCAGAGCAGAAAATCCCAATATTCTGGAGGCTGTAATAAATAATCTGATGGGTGTTTTGAGCTGAAACTTTACAGACACCCTCTGGAGACACAAAAGACGTATCTTAAATCCTGAAAAAGAGGTAAAATAGGTGCCCTTTAAAACCCTTTAGAATCTACTGTAACTTTGCCCTAGATTACATGCACTGAATCCTGAATGTAATCTCTAACCGTCTGCACCCACAGGTCCTGGAGTAATGGCCGTGTGGAGGCCTGCTGTGTGTTTGTGGAAGCCGGGTCTGTTTAATCCTGTGGTCCGAGTCAGCGTCTGCAGTCTGTTTAGTGAATCAGGTGTGTGGGAAAAAGAGTACAAGGCCGAGACTCGCCGTCGAGTGGAGCAGTGGTGGCACAGACGCATACAGGAGCAGTGGCGGGCAGACGCGGAGGATCAGGTCAGGCAGGTCTTAACACTTGTGTGCTGTTGGGGAGAGAGATTCAACGATTAACCGATGTCACTATTAACTGCACTTTAATGTGTCACGGTTAATTAATCGTAAAGGCTTACTCTGGGGTGATTTTGAGGCTTAATTTGCCTGTTTTACACCGCAAGCGAAAGCAGTGCGTGAGCAGAGCGTGCGCACCGCGTATGGAGAGCAGAAGCAGCACGCAGGCGTTTGCCTTTCACACCAGCTGCGTCTGCAGCACGCAGCTCTTCGGCAGCAGCTGCAGAGATCAATTCTATCTCTGTCTATTCTATCTAGTTACCTATCTCTCTCTCTATATATACAAATACACTTAAAAAAAACTGCACCAAGGCTTGCGGCAACCTTGCGGTTGTTTCTTTAACCTGCAAGTCTTTATTTTACAAACGATATAGATCATACAGTACTGCATGCTTCTTAAGCTCTATGAGGAGTGTCATTCATGTCTGGTGCACTCAGAAGACAATCGCCTGTGATATCATGCCATTTGGTTTTGATTGTGAGGTTGTTGGCCTAGTTATAATAATATTTATACAATATAGTTATGCTGATATTTGTACATGATCAAACTAGTGTTACTTTCTCCGCTTCAGTGATGTCCAGCGGCAGAGCTCGTGCAAAGGATGAGACATACAAAAGTAATCAATGCATGCCCTACTTTTATTTATTTTCGTGTTGTCAGGTTCACAGTGCTAACAGCTCCTGTGTGAAATAGCTTGAGTGAACATAAAACAAAGCCGAATAAAGCTTTCTTCCTCTGCTTCAGCTGCACAGCACACAGCGAGCTCACTTCATCCAGCATGCGTGTGGAACTACACTACCCACAATACACTTCGCTATGGACTACAACTCCCGTGAATAAATTTTTCGGGCCTAAATAAATGTTTGTTGCAGTTTTTAATCGTTTAAGTTCATTTGATTGACTATATATAAATGAGTGGATATTATTACCGCATTTATTGGGAAAAATTGCTACTTTTTTACTGTCATTCAATGTGTTTTGGTCATTATCAATGCACTGTCACTTTAATTGAGCGTGAGCAGCGCGGCAAAAATAGACCCAGCGCCGAAACAATCGCGGCACTGCTGCTTCAGCGACGCTCACGCCTCGCTCTGACGCGCTGCTGCTGCGTGCGGTATGAAAGCTCTAATCCAGGGGTCACCAAACTTGTTCCTGGAGGGCCGGTGCCCTACAGATTTTAGCTCCAACTTTATTCAAACACACCTGAACAAGCTAATCAAGGTCTTACTATGTATACTTGAAACATCCAGGCAGGTGTGTTAAGGCAAGTTGGAGCTAAACCCTGCAGGGACACCGGCCCTTCAGGACCAAGATTGGTGACCCCTGCTCTAATCTATTAACATGGACGCCGAAAAAACACGCGCTGCTCACGCTTGCAGTGTGAAACAGGCTTTAATTTGGCTACAGCTTCCTCTGTGTTTCAGCAAGTGAGATGATTGTTGGTGACTAATCTTTTTTGACACATATTTTGGGAAACTGCTTTAAAAAGACTCAACAATACATTCTGGGCAAATTGTCTACACTTTCGTTATGTTGGGGACTGTTTTTACCCCCATTGACTTTCATTATAATCACATTTATTGATTGTAAAACCATGACAGCATATTATCATGCATTCTTGATTGTTGATGGTTTTCCCTGTTGGGAAGAAGTAAAATGTGTCACTTTTACTTTTGATCATCTGAAAAAGGATTGTTTGTGTGTGTGTGATTGTGTGTGTGTGTGTGTGTGTGTATTAGGGCTGTGCGACTTCAAATTGAGATCGAAATCAAATCGCAATTTGAAACATTGCGACTAGTCGTGCATTAGTCAAAGAGTGTGTGTCTCCTGAGCTTTTTGATTGAAAGAAACTGTTTCTGGAGGAAAAGAAAAGCATTTACAGGGAAGCCACTTTTGTCTGAGTTGGTCTCTGTTGGCTTTTAAACCTTCAAGAGGAACCGAGAGTCGTCTGCTTTTTCGTGAGGACGCCGGTTTCTCCATTGTGGCTCTTTGTGAGGCTGCATTTGCTGAACACATTTATTATCGCAGTCATTCAGAGACTGAACGTTAAACTGAAAGCTCGGGTTTGGATGTACAGTGCTCAGCATAAACGAATACACCTCTCACACATCTCTCTTTTAATTTAATATCGTCTGAATGCTTTACAATAAAGTGTAAGTGTAAATACAGAGGAGAGGAGAATCTTGTTCCTACGATACGCGGTGCGAGCGAACGCTCATTCAGTGCTGCTGGCCGCGTTTTGGAGGCAAGGTGGAATCGCCCGAATCCAGGCACAGTAGATGCTGTTCTGTTTTTTCACAGGCCAAGTAGACACAACATGGCTGCTGTTTAGGCTGAAGTAGTTCACTGAATCTGCTGTTAATATGCAGACCTATCATCATGCCTAATACAAAGAAATTATTAAAGTGACGATCGGGTACGGGTCGGGTACAGAGACATACAGTATATCAGATAAAACTCAGTGGCGCAGCGGACGGGCCCGCGTGAACCCCCCACTTCAATATGTGTTCGCTATATGGTCTAAAGCAGGGCTATTCAATTACAAATTTAGTTGGGCCAGATTGTCAAACCAAGAAGGTTAGCTGGGCCAGTCATTTTAGCGGCAAAGCAGCTCATATGGACAAATTTTAAATCCAACACAAACAAATTTATTAAAAAAAACATCAGGTTTATTCGATCGTCTTTTAACTTTGGTCAGTTTGCAGAGCAAAGGGTGCATACAAAAAGAGCTGAGTTAACAGAATCTGAGGGCGTACTCGCACGATGTACAGTTGCCTTGAACCGGCTTGTCCTCCCTCCCGTTTCCCCTGACAGCCCGCACTCACGTTGCATTCGGGCCTGAGCACGCTTACGTCATCAATGATGCGCTGTTCAGTTGAAGAAGCGCTCTCGCTCAGCACAGTCAAGATTTCTTTATATCATTATATCATTTTAGTGGTTTAGGATGCAGTGACACGCAGTCAAATATTTCGCCGAACATATCAGCCACTTCTGACGCTCATAAACAATCATAAAATCCTCATACTGCCGGAATTAGGAGGTTTGCTAGAGGTGCAGCTGTGGTGCAGTGAGGGGTTTGCGTCCTTAATAATCTACAACAGTTTGCGTTCATTAAACAGTAAGAATGAATAATAAATTTATATGAAACAGGCCCTTAAAAGTCACGTCTCGTCTTCAGTTTCGGCCTCAGGTAGGCTTTGCACCCTACAAGTGTACCGCGCCTGAGCCCAAGTGAACCGTGCTCAGGCACACCACTTCCAATCGGGCACGCTCTGCATTGTTTGCATGTTGCAGGCTACGTAATGTAAGTAGGGTTATTTTGGCGGGACTATAGACATAATAAATACTTTATATTTATATTAATGTAATATATTAAATAACAATTAATGAATAATATATATCTATGGGCAGAACCACGAGCTGGGCTGGGCCGCTCGGAGGTTGATTCTGGGCTGCTTGTTGCCCGTGGGCTGCCAATTGAATAGCCCTGGTCTAAAGTATGTAAACACGATCATAACACGTCAGACACCCCCCCCCCCCACTGAGCGTGATTTCCGCGACCGTCAGACCCCCCCTCCCCCCACTGATGAGCGTGATTTCTCACAGGGGCCCCTGTCAGCAGTCCGTGCAGGGGGGCCCCCGCATTTTGCGCTACGCCACTGATAAAACTATATGTGCAGGCAGGTGGCAGGTGGATGATTAGTATGAAGCCGCACATTCGGGTGTCATTTCAGCTGATCTGCGCATCTCTACTACTTCTATTGTTAAAATATATTTATTATCTGTTTTTTGTCCTGTCTCTGTAATTGTGAAGCTCTGTCACCAAAACAAATTCCTCGTATGTGTGAACATACTGTACCTGACAATAAAGCTCTTTCTGAATCTGATTCGTCAAAATAGCAACGCGCCAATAATGCGCCTTAACACACCTCCTTTATAAACCAGCACACCCGTGAGTCCACAAAGTGGTGCAAATGAATTTGCTATTTAAACAGCGTGGTGCAAAACGTGAAAATGACAGATGCGCTAGTCTAAAAAAACCAATAAATCGCATCATACACATCTTGCGCCTTATTGCTCCGGGTGTATGATTGTTCTCACTTCACACAGGGATTATTTTTTAGTCATTGTGCTCCAGATAAAAAAAAAATAAAATCAAAATATGCTTCTGTGTGAGCTGCGAACTTCATTGGCGTTGCCTTTGTGAAAAGCGACCTCGGTTGTTTACATGAAATTGATCAGCGTTTATCCACCCACCTGAAGACTGAATCACGGGTTATAAGGAGCGACGTGTTCTCCGCTCGAACACGTCTCTCTGTCTCTTTCAGCCGCTGAATAATTCAGGCTTTTTGACCCGCGCTGATTAATGCTTGGCCAGTGCGGCGAGCTTCTTCAAAGCCATCATGAATCATTAAGCCGTGCGGAGAGTCTGACTGAATGAATGAGCATAAAGCGGGTCTCGCGGGTCAGCAGAACGCCTTTAAACAGCTGATGGGAAGACCTCATGCTAGTCTGAGAACGGCTCCAGCAGACTGAGCTCCGTCTTTATACGGTTGAAGTCAAAATTATCAGCCCTTCTGTGAATTTTTCCAATTATTTTCCAGATGATTTAACAGATTCAGGAATTTTTCACAGTATTTCCTTTTGTTTTATTTCGGCTAGAATAAAAGCAGTATTAAATTTTTTTATGCCCATTTTGAGGTCAATATTATTAGCCCCCTTTAGCAATATTTGTTTTGGATTGTCTACAGAACAAACCACTGTTATGCAGTGACATGCCTAATTACTCTAATTAACCTAGTTAAGCCTTTAAATGTCACTTTAAGCTGTATAGAAGTGTCTTGAAGAATATCTAGTCTAATATTATTTACTGTCATCATGACAAAGAGAAAATAAATCAGTTATTAGAGATGAGTTATTAAAACTATTATGATAAGAGAAGAGTTGAAGAAAATCTCTCCATTAAACAGAAATTGGGGAAAAAATAAACAGGGGGGCTAATAATTTTGACTTCAACTGTATGCTTATGGTTTGATTGCAAGATGGTCTACTTGTGCAGTTATTAAAGAAAAGAGCGATTTACGTAGGGCTGCACGATTAATCAAAGGGGATTTTGTTTGCTTCACTTATCCACAGTTCACTGAGAACGTTTACATAGACTCCAATACTCTGATTTTAACACCATTAAGACAATACAACTTATCCAGCACATGTTTTACGCAGCGGATGCTCTTCCAGCTGCAACCCATCACTGGGAAACACCCATACACTTTCATTCACACACATACACTACGGACAATTTAGCTTTACCAATTCACCAATAGCGCATGTGTTTGGACTTGTGGGGGAAACCGGAGCACCTGGAGGAAACCCACACGAACACTGGGAGGAAAGGGAGAGGGGGTGATCAACAGAATGGGGAAGTCCCAGAGTAAAATGAGAAGATATGATACACTGGTGTTTTTGGGATTATGGAAAACCTTTTCTTTACACTGTTTTTATATTATTTGTATCTATTTTATTTATACGTTTCTCTTTGGGCAAAACACTTTGATTTGCCACTGTGTATGAAATGTGCTGTAGAAATAAACTTGCCTTGATGTAATTCTGATGTAATAACTTTACTGTACATTACCAACCAGGACAAATTTAAAGTCCACAGTTCCAAGTCTATACAAATTATTATTGTTGTTTTACCATGTGTTTGAGAATTAACAGTAATAATAGGCTACTCATATTAACCTTTATTCTACATCTACAGAATCATGAAAAAATCCTGATCTTTATTTTAAGCAAAACAATTCAAGATTCTCATTTTAGCCAGAATCGTGCAGCCCTAACATGTGGACTAGGCAATCTCACTGATACCTATGCCAGAATTTTTGCAGTTTCTGTATTTCAAATAGTAGTATCTAGGGTTGCACGGTTTGCCAGTACTATGGTAGTATCGCGATACTATGGCTCCAAAATACTGGCAGTGCCACTGTACTTTGTAAGCGGTAGTATCATCATTAATAGTTCATCAACAATAGATAATGTTGCATGTGGAAAGTCACTAAAATGCTCACATTTTTGTGCAACAATGGACCATTTTATTAAAACAGTCTGTGGAGCTCTTTAAGGTTGCAAAATGGTGTAGAATTCATGCCTTATTTATTATTGTTTTTTCTTTCTCATTGTCTTTATTTCTTTGGCTTTACCTTTATTATATTTCTTTAAAATTGTTACATTTCTCTTGTTGCAAAAAAGTAATATTTGTATTGCTTGTACTATACTTCTATCCACTTGTATTTCCGTCTGTTGTAATTGCCTGCTGTTATTGCAATAAAAAAAGAAAGTGCTCCTGTAAAGAAACACAGATTTAATTCATGTTTATTTATATAGTGCTTTTCACACAGTGTCGATGTCAGATTCCAAGGTAAAAGTGAAAATGAAAATTGTACTTGCAAAGAAAAGTTAAGTTAAAAAAATAAAAATATTCTCTTAAAAAAAGAGTTCACGCCTATTATGGTAGCCTAATGCATGTTTTCTAACACTTCAGCTCGAACGCTCATCTGAATCAGTTCATTTCTGTTGCTGTTAATATGATTTAGTAGCCACAACTGAGACAGTCTCTTTAAAAGAACCACTCACCAAGTGAAATTTTGAATTCAATTCAATTCACCTTTATTTGTATAGCGCTTTTACAATGTAGATTGTGTCAAAGCAGCTTCACATAAAAGATCATAGTAAATTGAAACGGTGTCAGTTCAGTTTTCAGTGTTTAAGTTGTTTAACCGAACCATGCAAGCTAGAGGCGACAGCGGAGAGGGAAAAAAACTTCACCAATTGGCGAATGTGAAGAATTAAAAAACCAGAGTGAGGGAAATCAGGCTCAGTTGGGCACGACCATTTCTCCTCTGGCCAAACGTCTTGTGCAGAGCTGCAGTCTAGGCGCTGGAGGGTGGAGAATGCTGAACCTCAGCGAGACTGGTCTGTCCCTGAAGCGTCACAGGAATCAGTCTCATGTTCTCCACTCATCCATGACCACCACAGCAGCTGCTCAGGATACGGCCTGGTCCAGGATTATGGAAACCTTGGGATCCTTACGTCGCTGGTCTTGGATCGAATCCGTGGTGCTGCATAGTCTCTGGGGGCCTTGGGAAGAGTATCCCCAGGTGGAAATAAACGAGTGTTTATTTAGTGTTTATAAACGAGATGCAGAATCCTGTGTGGAGCACATTCATGTATCATACCACTAAATGATGCACTGAGTGTATGCTTTACTAAAGAGATCGGTCTTTAATCTAGTTTTGAACTGCGAGAGTGTGTCTGAGCCTCGGACATTATCAGGAAGGCTATTCCAGAGTTTAGGAGCCATAAATGAGAAGGCTCGACCTCCTTTACTCGACTTTGCTGTTCTAGGTACTACCAGAAGCCCTGAGTTTTGAGATCTTAAAGAGCGAGTTGGATTGTAGCGAGACAGAAGATTGGTTAGATAAACAGGAGCTAGATTATTTAAAGCTTTATAGCAGGGGTGTCCAAACTCGGTCCTGGAGGGCCGGTGTCCTGCAGATTTTAGCTCCAACTTTCCTCAACACACCTGCACGGATGTTTCTAGAAAGCCTAGTAAGTGCTTGATTAGCTAGCCCAGGTGTGTCTGATTGGGGTTGGAACTAAACTTTGCAGGACACCGGCCCTCCAGGACCGAGCTTGGACATGCCTGCTTTATAGGTAAGAAGCAATATTTTAAATTCAATACGAACCTTAACAGGCAGCCAGTGTAAGGAGGATAAGATTGGGGTGATGTGATTATATTTTCTAGACCTGCTAAGAACTCTGGCAGCTGCATTTTGTACTAGCTGAATGTCTTTGGATTGTTACCTGATAAAACTGAGAAAAAAATAGATCAAAACCCCAAAATAGCTAAATAGGACACATTGAAGCATTTTTGACCACTTCATAGAGCCTAATTGTGTTGGCAAATTGTTCATTTGTAACAAATTTCCTTGGTATCATTAGTATCTTTATATTAATGTACTTTTTGTTGGTCAGTTATCTACATAATAAACAATGAATAAATTTTAGTGACGTGCAAATAATACTTTTGGGCCTTAAGGAAATTATGAATTACATTCAAGTTGGCCTATTATAACATAAAATATAGTATTTCTGACAATTTTCTTCATAATTTGAGTTATGAATAACAGTATCGCAATACTACTTGGTATCGTAATTCTTCAGCTAGTATACTATCGTAAGATTAATTAATGGTATCGTGACAACCCCAGTAATATCGATATCGGTAAAACCTATAATGACTATTTTGTCTTTCATGTTCAGAGCTCCCGGAAGAAATTCTACGTCCTCTCCATGTTCCCATACCCATCGGGCCGACTGCATATGGGCCACGTGAGGGTTTACGCCATTAGCGACACCATCAGCCACTTCCAGAGGATGAGAGGCCATCAGGTAACTCCGCTCTTCAAAACTGTAATATCAGGATTTACACTGCTGTCACCAACACACACACACACACACACACACACACACACACACACGCACGCACAATGGGATGCTTTCTCCTCTCTGCTGCCTCATTTTTATATTCATCCACCTACACACAGACATACCAAAACAGTCCCATAAATGTAAAAGCCGTAGTCAAGGTCTGCTGGAAAGACGTGCGCTTTTAATTATGAGGTGTCTGGATAATGGAAACGGTGTGAATATGCTCTTAATTAGAGCTGCTCTTCAAAGTTTGTCATGTTGTGAATGTGCTCACACCTTTTGAAAAACGACGCTTTCTAAAGAAACACCACTACTAAAAACCCAATCTTGTGAGAGCAGTTCTGACGAATACTTCCAGTTTATTACTAGGAGATGACGGACGTTATTCTGATGGAGTGTGTTTAATAGAGGTGGGCGGTGTGACCTGACTTGATATCAGCGCGTGATTCATTTTATGTCATGGTAACAGGACATAGAGGAGTATAGAAGTGCCATGTTGCTGGAAATTCAGCATATGATTTCTGACCGTGTGTTTAAGGCTGATTCCGTATACGGTGCTCAACGTATATGTGTACACCTCTCACAAATCTCTCATTTAGATTCATATTTTCTTTAGGATGCTTTACAATATTATATTTGGGCATATACATATACATTAGATTAGTCAGTGCTGTAGCCAAATCTGGAGCTCATCTAATAAATAACTTACGATAACGATCCAAAATTAGCACAACTAAAGGTATATGCTTGTGGAAAATATACGTATATGTAGGTGCCTGATGACTGAAAATAGATCGCATAGCAGATATCGCAGCCTCTGTTACTATTTACCTTGCCCTTTTCTGTTAACATTTATTATTATTATTTATTTAGGATCTGTCTTTTCACATTCTGACTCCAGTGCCTCAGTATTAAACTGTTCAAATGACTATAATTAAATGAAATATTCTTAAGAATAAAATACGAGGTGTTCTTTGGGAGAGTGTACCTGCATTTTGATATTATATTGTCATTCTGGATCATATAATGAGTGGCTTAAAATGGTCTTAAATTGTCGACAATATTGTTTATCATAATATATTTTGGTGCAATATATCCTACAACAAAAACTAGATATCATGACAGGCCTACAGCATACCTGTCAACCCTCCTGTTTTTCCCGGGATCATCCCATAAAAGTATTCCTCCCATATTTTCAGTCTTTCTCTGAAGAGTGGCAAATAAACATTAAAGAGCCGAGCTTCCTTATATGCAACCCATACCTCCGAACCACCAGGGGCCGCCCCTTGCTCTTAAATGCGAGTCTGTTCTGTGCTTTTGCTTTTGTTTAGGCGTAAAAACGCTTTGAATAAATATAAAAATGGCGGGAATCCCTTTCCTTTTCATTACAGGTGCCGTCGCCCCTTCATAAACAATCCTCAAAACAGTCAATATAGCGGTGCGTGACTGTCAGTTGACGCGCTCCATAGTCATAAATAGACGGTGTTTCCCAAACGAATTCTGTACACGCGATTTGAAGTGGATCGAAAGTCTGGGTTTTGGGTGCGTGTTTAAACAGACATATACACATAATTAATAATAATAATAACATCTAAAGATGTCGATCTTGGTGGGTTTTTTCAAACACAACTAATTTCGTCCTAAATGAGCATAAATAGTCAGGAAAGCAATCGAAAGCTTTCATTATAACGCTAGATGTGCGCATTTTTAAAGTGACGCCTGTTATTTAATGAAATCAAACGAAAGAAATCTAAATAAATAACAGATTCATCCGTTGCTCTTTAATCAGAATGTATGAGTTATACAGTGAAGAAACAGCTAATGAGATTTGATAGCTTGATTCTATGTCATTATGATAGCTATTAATTTTAATAAGCTGAACTGTTTGCTAATGTATTTGCTGCTAATGTATACTATTTAATTTTTCTATAATAATAATAATAATAATAATAGTAGTAGTAGTAATAATAATAATAATAATAATAATAATAATAATAATAATAATAATAATAATAATAATAAAACATATTACTGACTATTTAACTGTTTATTTACAGTGAAACAGCTCCAAATTAACATATTTAATAATTTAGGGATTTTTTAAAGAGGAGGGGTCCCATATTATGGTGTGCGTATCCCTTATTTTCACATCCCAATGTTGACAGGTATGCTACAGCAGCTTGCACATTGGTAAAACAATAATTACAACATGATACATGTCTCACCACCCTGTTTGCTTGCTTTCTTCAGTCTCTAATGACTCTAATGTTGTCTTTTGGAGTGTCCTCTTTTCCTCCTCCCCGCTGTCCTGTAAATCATGTCCTCATCCATCTCTGTCCGCTCCGTGACCAATCTCTCGCTCCTCAAAGGGACAGGCAGCATCTGGTGTGTGTTGTAAGCGCCACATTAAGTGTGTGAGGATTTAATGGAGCTTGACGAAGGGCTGCCGCTGATTGAATTGGAATTGACAGTGTTCGCAGAGAGACGATCAATCTCTGTGTGTTGTCATTGACTTGAATTGCTATGTTTACTTCATTTTGGAAGTTGTTTAGGGAATGAGTCAAAGAAAAAAACTGGCTGCCTAGTAAGACGACTTAACCAAGCGGAGGACTTCTGCTTGTGTCAATAGACTGAGGTCATAAGTTAAAAATTGTGGGAAAAATATGAACATTTTATTCGTCAGTACTCTAACTGCTAAAATTACCCACAATACATTGGACGACAATTTGATTAGAAACTACAAACTTGGGTAAAAAGTGTAAACAAACTACAAATATGGCAGACGCACAAGCTCAACTGTCAAGTAGAGAGGCTTCAGTAAAGTTGTTTGAATGACTGTTAATTAATATATAGTCAACTGGAAAATATTTCAATCAGGGGTTTCGTCTTGTATTCAATTCATCTTTGATTTTACAGCACTTTTACAATGAAGATTGTGTCAAAGCAGCTTAACATAGAAGTTCTAGTAGATTGAAACTGTGTCAGTCCAGTTTTCAGAGGTGAAGTTCAGTTCAGGTTTAATTTTCACTGCTGAAAGTCCAAACACCGGAGAGCAAATCCATTGATGCGCAGCTCTACAAGTCCCAAACTAAGCAAGCCAGTGGTGACAGTGACGAGGAACAAACTTCATCAATTGATGAAAGTGAAGGAAAAAGCCTTGAGGAAAACCTGGCTCAATTGGGCACGACCATTTCTGCTCTGGCCAAACTTCTTATGCAGAGCTGCAGTCTAGGCAGCGAACGCTGGACATCTATCATGGAGAAGCTGCAGGTGTGAGTAGGTCACCGTTGGGTGATCAGGTTGGCCCACGACATCAATGCTGAGACTCCTCTGTCACTGGGGTCTTTCAGGAATCAGTCTCATTCTCTCCACTCCTCTAGGACCACCACAGAACTGCTCAGAATGCGGCCTGGTCCAGAATTATGGATACCTCTAGAAATCCTCTAGGGTTGGCATCCTCTCTTCACAGGTCTTGGATCACAGCAATGGTGCTGCACAATCTCCAGAGGCCTCGGGATGAGTATCCCCAGGTGGTAGATTAACCTGCTGCTGCTTCCCCAGTAAGGTTGGTAATTAAATATAGCAGAAATGTGGATGATGCGTCACAATAATCAATATATCGACTTATCTTGCAATACTTGGAGATGACCTCGATCATTTTTGCCATTGCAATATATATTTACAAATTCACAAAAAACGTTAAAGCCTACAATGACATATACGGTCTACCTCACCACTGTCAAAGTTTATAACTGGACATTTACCTAATAGGACATTTAATAGCATATGTAATAGGACGTTTACCTTTATAACGTTAAATTATAGAATCTAAATAACCTTAAAGATCCCTTATTATCTCCAACAACAGGCTGATATAAATGCATATAGGAAATATAAATTTATATAATCTAGTTCCGAATTAGCAATAATCTACATATAACTGGGTTATATTCTTGGGTTTTTAATTATATACTCTCTACTGAAAAAAACAGCTTAAACCCAGCCTAGGCTGGTTGGCTGGTTTTAGCTGGTTGACCAGCCTGGTTTAAGGGGGGTTTTGGCAATTTCCAGGCTGGTTTCCAGACATTTTCAGCCTGGTCTTAGCAGGTCAGGCTGGAAAATGACCAGCTAAATCCAGCTTAGATAGGCTGGGAGCCCAGCCAAAATCAGCTATGTCCAGCTAAGACCAGGCTGGAAACGAGCCTGGAAATGGCCAAAACCCCTCTAAAACCAGGCTGGTTAACCAGCTAAAACCAGCCAACCAGCCTAGGCTGGTTTAAGCTTGATTTTAAGCAGGGATTTAATTCGAAACAGTAACAGCCCAGAGTGTGTATTTTTCGCGAGCGGGTTGCTGCTGCGGCGGATCGCGATGTTAACTCAGCATCATAATGTCTATCGGAGGTGGACGATGGCATCGTCTATCGACCCAACCCTAATAAGTATGCGAATTGGGACGTAGCACAGGTGTCTCTGTTATGCTTCACTTGTTTACTGTCGGTTGCTAGGTTACCAATACTACAGTCAGCCACTCTAGCAACTTGATGGAAACACAGCTAAATCACATTTAGGTTTTTTTTTTCTGTTTTTGGTGAACTTTAAAGGAACTCACTTCACATTAGTCTTAAAACAACAGCTGTTGGCTTTATCATAATTTGGAGTTGCTGTTTAAATAAAAAAAAAACACTTCAGAGTGTGATGTAAAATCACAATCGCTAAAAGTCTCCAAGGTAGTGTGCTCCAAAACAGTATTAAAATCCACGTTTAGAAGATATAAAGCTGATATAAACATCCAAAGCTTGTAGTTTGTCACTTCTGCCAAAAATGGATTAATTCAGGTTCTCATCAAATCTTCTGACCAATCAAAATCTCTCTAATGTCTGACATGCCCCGCCCCCTTCAAAATGCTTCTTATTTGCTTTTCATTTGATGCGCTTGACCTCGGCCAATCACACTGGCAGAGCTGTGATAAAAACAAAACGCTATTGGCTGTTTTTAAAAAAGGGAAGGAGCTACACCATATCCCGTCCTCTCTTTGTGTTTCTGTTGAGATTATGTCAAACATTGATTAAATAATGCAAATTTCAGAGCACATCACGGGACCTTTAAGAACATTTTTACATGATCTGTAAGGACTTGATCTGATTTTGTACTCTTTTGACATGTTTTCTGTCATCAAACCTCTCCATGCTGCCAAAAACTGGATAGACAAGAATGCATCTCCATAGCTGAGATTGACGTTTGTGCTTGACAGCCGTGTCAGTGTGTTGTTTTCCCTGTTTCTGTCAAAAATAAGAGGATTTACAGTGTTCAGTCATGCTCAGACAGACATCCACCTACACACACACACACACACACAGAAAAGCAGCAGACCTGTTGAAACATGGCAAAGTCTGGCTCTGGATTTGTGTTCGTTACATGTGTGGGTCAGTCATGCTGCAGATGGAGGAAATATTATACAACTGTTGCATCATTGCATCTGCTTCTGTAATGTACAATTCTAAACCACCTGCATCTGACAATACAAGAGCTTTTACCTCATTATTAATGGCCACTTCACAAAATGCCTTAGTAAACTATTTCACTTTCGTCTGTTTACTCTTTATGTAGGTTTATTATCATTAGGAGGACCTATTGTGCCCCCTTTTTATAAGATAGAAGATACTATGAGATAAGATACTACTTATAAGATAGATTTATAAAATACTAATATCCCTAGAGTGTGTATGGTACTTTTCAGCTCAAAATACCATACAGATAATCATTTATAACTCTTTGAAACTGACCCTTTTAGGCTTAGATCCTAATTTGGTGACTGTCGCTTTAAATTCAAATGAGATTGTGCTCTTTTCAAAAGAGGGCGGAGCTACAAATGCCTGTGTGTCAGCATAGTGGTAGATTCACAAACAACACTAATGTCTTATGCTAATGAGGAAGAGATAGTGATTAGTGGGCGGGGCTTCCCCCTCTGATGACACGTACAAAGTGAGAATGTCAATCAAAGTGTTTCTGCAGACTGTTAATATCAAGTGTGATTATAAAGAATAGAAATAATTCATTTTTACCATTAGAGGCTGCTGATATTTACACACTTCTGACACACAACTGTGTTAAACCCCGAATAAAAGGGATTTTTAGCATAATAGGTCCACTTTAAAACATAAATAAACATCGATATTTGAAATGAAGGCTGTGGCCGAATGCTTAGGCAGCTAACTTGTTCCCTCTCTGCACAATTAGACTGTGACTCTCTGGATTTCAGACAGACTACTGGGACAGCACAAAGATTTAATTATGTACAACTGAATACAGAGAGCTTTGGTGATGGCTAAGGGAATATTTGCTGGCTACAATGCTACTCACTATAAAAAGCCATTCAAAAACAGTCAAAAACATGCATTTAGGTAAGGAATTAAACCTTATTACTCTTAACTTTTGTCATATATTTTTTTCCACACATTATTTTATTTATCTGCTTTACATTTCACCAGAAAACCTAAATTATTATTTTTTGTTTTTGAAAAAACATGTATTTAAAGATTTGCAATGGCAGAACAGTGAGATAGGTGTCTCATGTCATCATATACAATAATATAGCCATATATTATACAATCGTCCATCGGCTAGTAATTCAAATCTTTTTTTGAAGGGTAAAATTAACAAAAATAAATAAATGAGATTAAAATATAAATAGTAGTCGATGCCAATATAGCACCATGGTGCTCACGGTGACCCGAGTTCGATTCCTGGCTCGAGGTCCTATGCCGACCTTTCCCTTCTCTCTGCTCCCAATACTTTCCTGTCTGTCCTCCACTGTCCTATCCCAATAAAAGGTAAAAAACTAAAACTAAAAAATAATAATAAAAATAGTCTAAGACACATTGTCCAAAAACTCCCATAGAGGATGCCAGATATGCCAAGTCAGTTTTTCTAAGGGTAAGAAAATGGCAATCTGATTTATCCACATATTGACAGAAGGAATGTTAGGAGAGGACTAACCAAAAGAATACGTGCTTGCTAGATACGTACAAAGGTGTAACACAAATTCTAGTCCATGACTAAGGTGTAGAGCAGTTTTACAATTCAGAAGATAAATAGCTGGAGATAGGGCAAATGGTGCAAACATGCATCAAAGTACCAACATTGGATTTGCACTTAAAGCAACATTAGGAAATATCTTATTGAGACGAACTGGTGTTAAATAAGTTCTGTAAAATATTTAGAAAACCTATATTGGAACATTTCAACATAACATAAATATAAGATAAAAATGTAATTGAGAAAAAAATATATATTGAACTGGAGCAAATTTCTCAAACCAACACAATAATTTATAGAGGTGCAGTACTGAAACAAAAAATAATATTTTATACAATACAATACTATGCGATACAATACAATATGATCAAATAAAATATCATACAATACAATAATATACGATACAGTACAATACAACACGCTATGACACAATACAATATTATAAAATACAATGCTAACCAGTAGATTGAAGTATGATACAATACAATAAAATACGATACGATAAAATAAAATGCAATTTAGTATCTTAAAATAGAATACAATGCAATAAAATACGATACAAAAAGTTATGACAAAATACGATACAGTAAAATACAATACCATAAAATATGATACGATACATTACAATGTAATACAATACAATAAAATACTAAACAATACGATATGATAGAATACGATACAATAAAATACAATAAAACAAAATACGATATGATACAATACAATGAAATAAAATACGATACAATACAATAAAATATGATACAATACAATATGATAAAATAAAATAAACTACAATACAATGCAAAAAATGCAAGAAAATAAAGTGTGATACGATACAATAAAATACAGTACAATACGTTACGATATATTATGATTCAATAAAAAACAATACAGTAAAATATGATATGACACGATTCAATACAATGCAATACAATAAAATACAATACAATAATATATGATACGATACGATACAATACAATGGGATAAAATAAAATACAAAACCTTAAAATATGATTTAATGCAATAAAATATGATACATTACAATAAAATATGATACGATAAAATACGCTACAATAAAACACAATACAGTAAAATATGACACGATACGATCCAATACAATGCGATAAAATACGCTACAATGCAATACAGTAAAATACGATACAATACAATACAATACAATGCGATAAATACAATACAATACAATTCAATACCTTAAAATATGATATAATGCAATAAAATACGATAAAATATGATACATTACAATAAAATATGATACGATAAAATACGCTACAATAAAATACAATACAGTAAAATATGACACAATACGATCCAATACAATGCGATAAAATACGCTACAATGCAATAAAATAAAATACTGTACAATACGATACAATGCAATACGATAAAATATGATAAAATAAAATACCATACAACAAAATTGTATTAAATAAATAAATAAAATATAATATTGTAGGTCAAAAAATATTGTCCTATTTTCTTATGCTAATTTCTTTTCTCCCTCCTAGTAAATCAGGGATGCTTGTTACTGGCGGGTTTTAGAGCAGCGCAGCGATGCTATTAGTCCTTCAGTAGATATGGGGCTTGAGTTTGACATCTGAGGGTCTTGGTTTTGGTCCAGTCTGGCCCATTATAAGTCCAGGCTCTCATTGACCCAACAGTAGAATAGTGGCTAGTAGTAATACAAACTTTACTGAGCACTACTAACCGCTAACTTTATACAGGGAGTTTCTCACTGTGATTAGCAGACTCAGCTTGATAAAACCCTTCATAAACGATGCTGGCAGTCTTGTGTTGTAATGTGTAGCCTGTGAGTTGTGTTAACTTATTAGTGCGTGTTAGTTGATGGTTTGTTGTGTGCTACTGAACTGAAATGTGTGTGTGCTGCTTGGTTTAATAATGTTCAGCACTTCACTAACCAATGAGATGCAGCTGGTTACCATGGAGACGGCATCTCCTTCAGCACTGCTCACCGCTGTTCACTTAAAGCAGAAGTGCATCCAAAACTCATCACATCTGCAACACAAAAGCTTAGCTTGTGAAGGTGCTCCACACAGAGCTTTTCACAGGTTCATTGGGATCTGTCAAGCTCCTGGAAAGCACCCTGAAAGATTTCTGAAATCACACAATAGTTTTATGTAAGGAACAGAAAATTATGTCCTCCCTCTTTGGAAAATATATCATGTCTGAGGAATACATATTCTCTATAATAATAATAATAATAATAATAATAATAATAATAATAATAATAATAATAATAATAATAATAATATAATAATAATAATAATAATAATGATAATAATAGAAATAATAATAATAATAATAACACAATAATAATAATATTAATAATAATAATATTAATAATAATAATATTAATAATAATAATATTAATAATGATAATAATAATAATAATAATAATAATAATGATAATAATAGAAATAATAATAATAATAATAACAACAATAATAATAATAATATTAATAATATTAATAATAATAATATTAACAATAATAAATTAACAATAGTAATATTTATAATAATAATAATATTAATAATAACAATATTAATAATATAATTAATAATAATAATATTAACAATAATAATAATAGTAATAATATTATTAATAATATTAATAATATTAATAATATAATATTAACAATAATAATATTATAATAATAATATAATAAATAATAATAATAAATTCATAATAATATTAATAATATTAAATTATAATAATAATAATATTAACAATAATAATATTTATAATAATATAATAAATAATAATAATACTAATATTAATAATATTAATAATAATAATAATAATAATAATATTAATAATAATAATAATAATAATAATAATAATAATAATAATAATATTAATAATAATAATATTAATAATAATAATATTAATAATAATAATAATAATAGAAATAATAATAATAATAGTAAATGAATTAATAATAGTAAATTAAAATAAATAAATATTTATTGAGGGCGTCACGGGGATGTAGCACAATCGCCTCGCAGCAAGAGGGTCGCTGGTTCGAGCCTCGGCTGGATCAGTTGGCATTTCTGTGTGTGGTGTGCGGTCTGGCACAATA
>NC_079450.1:54276534-54284034 GCF_903798145.1 Danio aesculapii | reverse complement strand
AGCAAGTTTAAGGCTGCGGAGTTTAGTTTTGTGTGCTGCTAATGAAGAAAACTAATAAAGCGTGCCAGAATCTGTCAAATGTTCATAAAACAGCAGATCTACAGTATATGCCAGTGTTTCCCAACCCTGTTCCTGGAGGCACACCAGCAGTACATATTTTGGATGTCTCCCTTACCTGCCCTGTTAACATCAGGTGTCTCTTCTAATGTTCTACTTAGTTGATTCAGGTGTGTTTGATTAGGGAGAGATTGAAAACGTGTACTGTCGGTGTGCCTTTAGGAACAGGGTTGGGAAACACTGGTATATGCGACAAAATGTTCCCATCAGTCTCTATGGCAGCAATAAATAGAGAAATTACATAATGCATCACACGTTGCACACCTAATGCACATCCTTTGCTCTTTGTTTTGTAGCGTTTGCACTGTTAAGCATCCCGTGCTCACTGCAAACATGGAATTTTCTTGTTTAGGATTTTGTCTTTTTTCCATCAGCCATGCAAAAAGCTTAAATAATGACAAATAACTTACATTTTTTTTTTTGAACAATGTTTTTATTGTTTTTGATTATGCAAGACGGGTAACAAAAAGAAAACACAATTCCATTTCGTTGCGATATTTTCCCACCCCAACACAAGAACATCACTCTCTTCTCCCCTATAGAATTACAGAGAATTCTCTTGCAAGAGACAATGTTATTGCAAAACTAATATTGCTAGGTACCCAAAAACCATGTAAACATTGCTGTATTTTACACATAAGTCTCATTATTCAACAAAACAAAACACACATAAAAAATAAATTAAAAAACACAATACTTAGTTAGACCTCTTGTAATAAATGACCAATATTGTTGTTGTCAATGTAGTAATTAAACGGCTGCCATATTTCTTTATATACATCCATTTTGTTTTTAATGAAATATGTTACTTTTTCCATGGCCATACATTGTGACATGGCATTAATCCAAGTTCCAGCAGATCAGGCCTTTTCCAGCTAAGAGCTGTCATTCTTTTAGCTTGTAATATAGCATAGTCTATAAATTTGCGCTGCTGATAATTAGTTTAAGGTTCTTTGGATATAAATGTAGCAACATCATTTTTGCATCTAGTGGAGTATTCAAGGGTACAGTTATCTTTGTAATATTAATTACTTCCACCCAAAAGTCTCAATGCAAACACAATGCACAAATGAACTCTGAGCCGCTCTACATTTAAAGCATATATCAGGAATATTTTTATTAAACCTATTTAGTTTGACAGGAGTTATGTAAGTCTGCATCAACCAGTTATATTGAAGTAGTTTTAAGCTAACGAAATAACTTAATTTTACAAGGTTATAGTAAACGTCTGGTCAAATTGACTTGCTGAATATGAACTTTTGTGTGTCCACACAATACAAGATTAACCTCTTTTCTATTATAGAATGTTTGTTGTTCATTCCTAGTGATTCTTTACAGGTATGCAGTATTTATTTAGTGCACCGTTATATAAAAAAAAGCTTACAAAAATGTATTTAATTCACCTAAATGCCATTTTCTGTTTCAAATGAAACAGAAATTTAATGAATAGAATTTAATGATGGCATGTTGCCAGTACCTCACTTAATATCTATAAAGTACACAGTTGTATTAGGACAAATTCTCTCCTAAATATTCTTCTAAATATTTCAATGTTTTTTTCCCTTTAAAATAAGTTTCCCAGTATTAGGTTGAGCTGGAAGGGCATCCGCTGCGTGAAACATATGCTGGAATAGTTGGCGGTTCATTCCCCTGTGGCGACCCCTCATAAATAAAAGGCTAAGCCAAAGGAAAATAAATGAATGAATGAACGAATAACTTTGTTATTTAAGATGAGCACTAGGGGGCAGTATGACGCCAACCACTTGTGTTCCCTTTCACACTAATGACACTTATGATAAATAGTGGCCATGACAAATAATGACTTGCTTAATTCATCTAGTTTAGCCTTTAAATGTCACTTTAAGCTGAATACTAGAATCTTGGAAAATATCTAGTCAAATATTATTTACTGTCATCATTGATTCGTTTTCTTTCTGGCTTAGTCCCTTTATTAATCAGGGGTCGCCACAGCAGAATGAATAAATAGTGACCACGACAAACAAAGGATGACTGTTGTGCAGTTCTTTGTAAAACATCAAATAAGTACCACAGAACAAATTAACGCTGTCTACGATATACGTTTCGAGTATCTATTTCCAACAACTTTTCTAGCGTGGTCAGTTCGCTCAGTAGCTCACATTGTACATACAGTACGGTGTTGTCGTTGTGATGCAAAATCTATGTATTTGTATATATATATATATATGTGTATGTATATATGTATGTATATATATGTATATGTATATATATGTATATGTATATATGTATATATATATTGTGTATGTATATATGTATGTATATATATGTATATGTATATATATGTATATGTATATAGTATATATATATATATGTATATATATATATATATATATATATATATATATATATATATATATATATATATATATAATATATATATATATATATATATATATATATATATATATATATATATATAGATATATATATAGATATATATATATATAGATATAGATATAGATATTATATGTGTATATATCATTTCTTAAAGTGATGGTCAGTATAGTCTTTCTCAGCATCAGGTCTCATGTGAGCTGATTGGTCGGAGCCCTGTTTTTCTTGTGTAGTTCACTGGTAATTCCCGCAGCGCTTCATCAACATGGCTCCTCATGGTTGAGATTGAGTTCATTTGAGGTGTGAACGGCAGCTGGTCAGTCTGATCCTCCACCTCTGACTGTACTGGGACTGAGAGCCAGAGCTCTGCTGTATGGTTGGACAAAAATATGTTGTTTTTTCCCCTCCAGTTTTGCCATTATGTTGTGTGAAAGCTATTTTTATACAACCTATAACTTGTAAGCTTGTTCATTCAATGATCCTTAAAGCACAGTGCCTGGCAACCACCCAGAACACCTCAGTGTAGCGGTGCCAGCTTTTACACAGGCACTCGCTATGTCTACAGAAAGAAATAATGCACGCTGTCAATAAAGTGCTTAAAAAGACTAAAATAGTAGAGTACAAATCTGTTAGTGGTTAAATGCAAGTTACCTTAGAATATATAGTGGAAAACGACTGAACTGAAGCTGTTAAAACTGTGAATTTTTGTAGAAAAATCAATTTACTACTGTTTTACTGTTAATGTGAGGGTTAACATTGTGAAATACACACAAAATCTGTCACTGGGGCAGTACCTTGTTTCTAACAGTTCATTTAAGGTACATATTAAGACATAAAAAGTACAAATGTGTACCTTACAGTAACTTAAAGGTATAAAAGTCAACCTTAAAGTTACAGAAATGCACCCTAAAAGTCCTAATGTCCACCTGTAGATACAAAAGTGTGAAATGTACAACCCCAGTGACAGCTTTTGTCAAAAAAAGCCTTACATTCAGTTTGATGGTAAAATCATTTTGACTTCGAGTTAGTTTCTGGAGCAGTATTGTAAACATGCTGGATGGGTTAACCTACATTACATGCTACATCATGCTAAAAACAATGCCTAATAGGACTTAAGACATGTCATTAAACCAATGTTAGCCACCCTTACAAAAATTCACCATGGTTTTATTGTGGTAAAATATAGTAGTATAGGATCATACTTGTTTTACTATTTGAATAACCACAGTTTTACTATGAATACCTTGGTTACATAATGCCTAGTGTAGTAAAACAAGGGGTGATGGAAAAATGCTATAAATATCAATAAATCTAATATAGTGCTTGTGAATCATATTAAAGTGTTTTTACTGTATTATACTACAGCATTAACAACACTTTGTCAGCATACACATTAACTATATTGATCTAATAAACTCACCTAATACAAACACCTTTAATTTCACAGCAGACTGTGCTGAAATCAGTCTCATGTATAATAAATATATGCATATAAAAAAGTATATACACTCACCGGCCACTTAATTAGGTACACCTGTCCAACTGTTCGTTAATGCAAATCAACGTATCAACGGTTCAGACTGCTGGTGGTGGTGGTGAAATGGTGTGGGGATATTTTCTTGGCACACTTTGGGTCCATTAGTACCTGAGTATTAGCCTACCTGAGTATTGTTGCTGACCATGTCCATTCCTTTATGACCACAGTGTGCCTATCTTCTGATGGCTACTTCCAGCAGGAAGATGCATCATATCATAAAGCGTGAATCATCTCAGACTGGTTTCTTGAACATGACAATGAGTTCACTGTACTCAAATGGCCTCCACAGTCACCAGATCTCAATCCAATAGAGCACCTTTGGGATGTGGTGGAACGGGAGATTCGCATCATGAATGTGCAGCCGACAAATCTGCAGCAACTGCGTGATGCTTAATATGGAGTAAAATCTCTGAGGAATATTTCTAGTATCATGTTAAATCTACGCCATGAAGGATTAAGGCAGTTCTGAAGGCAAAAGGGGGTCCAACCTGGAACTAGTAAGGTGTACCTAATAAAGTGGCCGGGTAGTGTATTTAAACAGTGGGTAAGCAAAAACAGTAGATCTTCTGGATCACATCGCAGCTCCTTAAGTAGGACGTCAATTTGGGTACACCTGCTTATTCTGAGGACCTATTAGCCACAAAAAAAGCAAAAACTAGGAAGAAGAACTAACCAATAGCGAACCTCTAACATTGTTTTTGTGTCTGGTGTATGTGGAGCATTTCAGATCAGTCTTGTTTGGGGGGATGCTTTAGATAGCAGTTGTCTCTGATAGCAGCTCAGCAGGTTTGATACTGTGTGTGTGTGTGTGTGTGTGTGTGTGTGTGTGTGTGTGTTGATTCTCTCTCCATCCCTGTTGGATGTGCGGAAATGACACAGCGTGTTCCTGCGATTCACTGAGACTCTGGTTTTCTTTGTTGTGTGTGTGTGTGTGTGTGTGCGCGTGCATGTCTGTTCTGTTCATTGAAGTTGGGGGAAAAAAGTCATGTAAAAATGTCATGAGGAGTAGGACTACACAATATTGCAGAAATCTGACGTTGTGATATTTTGTTTTTCTGCGACATATAATCAGTTTCACCAGATGGCTTAAAGGGGACCTATTATGCACAAATCCCTTTTATTCGGGGTTTAAACACAGTTGTGTGTCAGCAGTGTGTAAATTTAAGCAGCTTTTAATGGTGAAAATTAATTATTTCTATTCTTCATAATCACACTTGATATAAAACAGTCTGCAGAAACACTTTGATTGACATTCTCACATTGTACGTGTCATCAGAGGGGGAAAGCTCCGCCCACTAGTCAAAATATCCCCCTCATTAGCATAAGACATTCGTCCTGTTTTGAATTTGCCACTATGCTGACACACGGGCATTTGTAGCTCCGCCCTCTTCTGAAAAGAGCACAATCTCATTTGAATTTAAAGCGACAGTCACCAAAACGCCACAATATTAGTGTGGTATTTTGAGCTAAAACACACACACACACACACACACATTAGGGACATCAAAGACTTATTTACATCTTGTAAAAAGAGACATAACCCTTTTAAAACAAGTAAAACAATCCGCCAATGGGGTAAGCAAATAATCTTATATCAAAGTGAAAACATGCGTTTTTAGTCCCTAATTTGTGTACTTATCCTCACTGACTATTTGGGATGCAACTTTACTAAATGATATAGTCTAGTATGCGACCACCCAGGGTGTGTTTCCCAAAATCATCGTTAGCCAACTAAGGACGCAAGTTCTGTCAGTACAAAAATAGTTTGTTGATTTGCTGTTTCCCAAATCCTTCGTTCCAACAAACATTCGCAAACTTTTCTCGATACATTTTTCCTAATAAATAATAAATATAACATTTAATTTCCTAATAAATCACCTCATTATGTATTTCTTTATATGATTTATATATGAGATTAGAATACGTGTCAGCTTTTATGCTTAAGAATATGAAATGTTGTCAATAATATTTGTAAAGGAAACGCAAAAGACTGAAAATACGATGCTATACTGTACTTGAATCATATGAACGTTTTAATATCACTATTGTTATATCATAATAATGTTAGTGAAATTAATTAAAAACTGAAGAAATATAAATTTACACACATTTACACAAGTAAATACAGACTCAATAATGGGCTGAAAATCTGCAGATATCTGCGCGTGCAGATTCCGTGTGGGCCTAGTTATAACTAACGTGGTTCAAGCGATGGATCTGCAACAGAGAAACTATGGGTTTTGGGAAAACACTCATCACTACATCGTTTTTTCCAAAACGGTGCATCGTACCAAAGAGCATAGAATCACCAAGAGGCGACACTCTAGTGCGATTTGGGGGAAACAGCCACTAGATGGCGCGGCGGCCATTTTGTCGTCTTTCAGGTTGCATCTCAGCTTTAATGCGCTTTTTAAATAAATAAATAAAAAACAAAGCAGCTACTTGCCATCGCGACAGCAATAAGATCCCATGGACAGCTGATCACTTTCACTCCAAAATGGCGGAATCCGGGGCTGTTGGCATTAAAGCAGTGTGGTGTATAGTAAAAGTTACGTTTTTCTTTCGAATTTGCATCCTACCGCACAACATGACATGTTTACTATTGCAGCCTGTCTTTTTTGCAACCGGGGACCCGTGTGACGTAGGTTGGTAGGTGGTCTATCAAGTGTCGCCTCTTGGTCATTCTAAGTTCTTTGATCATACTATGATAGTTCAGCTGCGAGTTACGTCGTTGTTTGAGAATTGCACCCCAGAATCGCCGTAGCAACCACATAGCAACACCCTGGCATTACCCACAATTCCGTAGCCTAATGTCGGTGAGTTTGATATTTTCATCAGCTCTTTCTCTCTCTGGTTCAGCCTTGAACATGCAGTCACACATGCAGACCGTTCTGTCTCTCCAACACATTTTCCCCAGTTAATCCGCTTGAGTGTTGCCATGGAGACTCAATATATGCTTTCAGAAAATGTTCTCAGTAGCCTTGTTGAAGCGTGTTTTATTCGTGAACGTGGCCAGCTTTGAATAGAGATGTAGCCTTTGGTTTGGCTCTTGGTGCCGTTCTTGGCTCCGCGAGCGCTTTGTTCGCCTTTTCTACCTCACAGTGTGTCCAAGTCAGATCTGAGCGTGTTTGCAGACTCGCTGCTGGCAGGCCTGCATGTTTGGCTGATATAAACTCTCTTCTGCTTTACAGCCTGTGAGGAAGCAAAGCACAAATGACATCTTTGGGCAACATTTTTATGTCATTATATCTGTGGCTTTAGTGTTGGTTGCAACTTGGATTATTATTAAGTACCAATTCTAAATTGTTTTCTATACTTTAATATTTAATATACATTTTAGACATTATTTATATATATATATATATATATATATATATCTATATATATATATATATAATATATATATATATATATATATATATATATGTTGATATATATATATATATGTGTGTATATATATATATATATATGTA
>NC_079450.1:54272161-54276434 GCF_903798145.1 Danio aesculapii | reverse complement strand
GCCAGTGTGCATAATCAGTCCAGCACACACACATTTCAACAAACCAGTAAAATCGCAGCTTTTTTGTGTAATACAGGCATAAATAAATAATGGCCTAATGTGTCTGTGGTGTCTGAGCACCTCATTATGGCTCATATGTGGGTTATAATGCACCTGGCTTTCACAGAATTAACCTGCTACACCTTCGGCCTGTTGCTAGGCAACGACAAAGCGCTTGGCACGGCTGGTATAATGGGCAGGATTGAGTGATAATTCAAGACGGACTGGACTCTCTCAGACTGGACACACACTTATTCGGGACTGAATCTGCTCGAGTTTGTGTGGGTCGGGGGGTTCGCCTGTTAATTAGTTTGTTTTGATGCATGTGATTGGCCTAATGTAGTCTACTGAGACTCGTTAGAGTACGTTTGACTGTACTATGAAACTGACAGATGGATGGGGGTGCAGAGCGTAGTTCACTTTTGGGTGTTCACTTTGACATTCCCAGATAAACACATTTGAGCAATCCCATGCAAATGTCAACCCTGCCATGAAGAAAACGATTTCCCCAAAATAGCGAAAGCTCTTCTAGGTTTTTTGTATCTCTAAACATGGTCAAAAGTGTCTGTCAGTGTTTTCACGCAATTATATTTGATTTACTAAAGTCACACAAGTGCCAATTTCCCATCCGTCACATCCATAATGAAGCTTTTACCTCATAAATGCACAAATGTCAAATCAAATAAACTCAACCATGTTTGTTCTATAGTGAGCGACTCTTATCCTGTTGATGAGCATTATTTCTTTTGAGTTGTGCAGTGTAATTCACAGAATTTCTCCAAAGTACACTCACTGGCCACTTTATTAGGTACACCTGTCCAACTGCTCGTTAATGCAAATTTCTAATCAGCCAATCACACTCAATGCATTTAGGCGTGTAGACATGGTCAAGACGATCCGCTGCAGTTCAAAGCGAGCATCAGAATGGGGAAGAAAGGGGATTTAAGTGACTTTGAACATGACGTGGTTGTTGGTGTCAGACTGGCTGCTCTGAGTATTTCAGAAACTGGGTTTTTCACGCACAACCATCTCTAGGGTTTACAGAGAATGGTCTGATAAAGAGAAAATATCCAGTGAGCGGCAGTTCTGTGGGCGCAAATGCCTTGTTGATGCCAGAGGTCAGAGGAGAATGGCCAGACTGGCTCCAGCTGATAGAAAGGCAACAGTAACTCAAATAAGCACTCGTTACAACCGAGGTCTGCAGAAGAGCATCTCTGAACACACAACACGTCCAACCTTGAGGCGGATGGGCTACAGCAGCAGAAGACCACACCGGGTGCCGCTCCTGTCAGCTAAGAACAGGAAACTGAGGCTACAATTCACACAGGCTCACCAAAACTGGACAATAGAAGATTGGAGAAACGTTGCCTGGTCTGATGAGTCTCCATTTCTGCTGCCACATTCAGATGGTCGGGTCAGAGTTTGGCGTCAACAACATGAAATCATGGATCCATCCTGCCTTGTATCAATGGTTCAGGCTGGTGGTGGTGGTGTAATGGTGTGGGGGATATTTTCTCGGCACACTTTGGGCCCATGTTTTGAGTTTTTACTCAAATGTCACATCTGTAACGCTGGAATTAACACTCATTTGGGACTGTGAGAAACCCACCCCATTTAAAAATGCAGGAATAATATGATATACAAATGATTAAATTAAAACGTTTCTCTTTTCTCAGACTCATGGTTTTGGATTTGAGCTGGTCAAAAAGCTCAAACGGACTAAAATTAAACCTGAATGTGAGTGTGTATGGGTGTTTCCCTGTAATTGCAGCTGGAAAGGGCATAAAACATATGCTGGAATAGTTGTTGGGTCATCCCGCTGTGGCGACCCCTTATAAATAAGGGACTAAGCTAAAGGAAAATGAATGAAAATTATGCACATAACCTTTAGTATGTCAGATAGTTTGACCCAGTGGAGGATTCAGTTCATTATATGAGTCACTGAGGCCCATGTGGCTGTGTTTCTTGAGAATTAACTTTTTTTACGTGTGTGTGTGTGTGTGTGTGTGTGTGTGTGTGCGTGCGTGTGTGTGTGTGTGTGTGTGTGTGTGTGTGTGTTCGTGTGTGCTTTTTTTTGTCAGGTGTAAAGGACCAGCGGAGAGAGAAACAGACACCATGGACACCTTTGTGGATTCCTCCTGGTACTATTTCAGATACACTGACCCTCAGAACCCGCTGAGGTAAGGAAAGCGTCTCCGTCTGCTCTCTGTCTGACCCAGCAGGTGTTTGGGTGCACAGCGACCCAGTCTGAGTCCTTTCACTTCAACAAAACTGACTGCGAAATGTCGCCGCATTGACCCTGCACACATTCTCAACAACACAATCGATAGCAGCATCACACATTAGCGCAGCGTCGACTCAACTGCACTGTCAAGAATATCTAGAAAACTCGACCCTCTTCATGATATAAGCATCATGCCCAACATATGTGCTTATTTTCTATTTATATCTCCTTTGAAATATGGTATACATCACAAAAGTATGGACTTTCCCCTACTGTATGTCTCCTATTCAGCTTTTACTTCCTGCCCTCCATCTGAATTTCGCACGTCATCAGAACCACGTGATTAAAAACAACCTATATGCTAATGCGCTTGCTAATAAGCAACAAGTCAATACTAAATCTATGTGTCCCCTATTCCAGTGGTTCTCAAATTTTTAAGCCAGCGACCCCCAATGTAAGATCGTCAAGAACTCGCGACCCCCCACTACCAAAACATATCCAAACAATAAAAATAACTTATTTTAAGTTTTATAAACAGATTTATTGTATTTGAAATCAACACTAATCAAAACTAACAAGCAAAAAATATATATATATGCATGCGTGAGGAAAATATGTCTTAATGAAATCCCGTTATCAGAAGAAAACACATTTTTATAGCATAATTGAGTGACCAAAAGATACACGGACGGATCGCTGATCGGCCCTGCACGCACTGCTTGACATGAATTTATTAATGAATCTGTTACCAATACGTTAACTGTGCTGTGTTCTCACAGATGGTGTCTGATATTGCACAGATGCTTTTGACATACACCTTATTATTTGTATACATCATTTTAATAGCAATACCGGTCTATTCATGAGCTGCAATATTAGTTTAATCTTGGTCAGTGCAAGCCCTTTTGCGATGGTGTATGTGGGGTTAAATTTTACATATAGCTGCCACTTGCATGGCTGACAGGGTCTGGCCATTAAATAAAGAATTAAACAGAACCTCTCGAGCTTAAAATGTGTAGATGTGGCAAACTGTTACCTGAAAGTTCCGTCCCACAGACTTTACAGTGAATGCTTTAGTTATTTTCATAGCGGACATAGCCAATGGAAGTCTTTTATCCACTCTTGGAAAAGTGTAGATGGTGGATTAACATTCACCACATGTTCAGTAATCAGATGTGCCATTATTTGTAGCTTTAGCTGGTTTCTAAAACTGAATCTGTCAGTGTTGTTTTCACTCTCTCATCTTCAGCGCGTTACATTTTCACGGTTGTAGCTCTTGTCATCTGAAGGCAGAAGGCGTTGACTGAATGATTCAGTCTAGCGCAGTGGGCCAATAGACTGATTTCACGCGGCCGCCATTTTTAAAAGCGAAATCGAGGCTGCGGTGGGAAGAAACCCGGAAGTATCGTTGGGAGTTACATTAGAACGTTGTGTACTTGGCTGTATATCTTATCAGCGAATAGAAAGAGACACAAATTGATCATTTCACCGCCTTCTGAGTGACCCGAAGGTCCGTTCTGAATGAATGGTGAAAATATAAAGGGATATCAGAGCTCATTTTCAGCTAAGTTAAGGGAAACGGCACTAGTTAGCTAACGTTTTCTTTCCCAAACACACGTTTTAGATGCCATTTATCAAACTCAAGTTAATGAACTGATTCTTTCACTATATTAGACTTGTCACCTTACTGAATTAAAAGAAAATTTGTCAATTTCCCGCTAACATTTAAAGCACTGTTGATGGCTTTCTTAAAACAACGCCATTGTGTTCACGTGCTTAACAGATATGCTTGTGATTGGCCGAGAAGGTCATCAGTTCACCCTCCGCTGTTTACTGAGCACAAACACAGCCGAGCGATCTGCTTGATGACTCTACTGATCCTTATGGCTGTTTCGCGCTTGCGCTCCAGTCTCCGTGTATCTGTGTTTGCACTGGGTGAAGAGCGGTAAACTGAGTGCAAACACAAGATACATGGAGACTGGATCGCGAAGCAGCCGTGAAGATCAGTCG